>NC_142947.1:4276841-4291841 GCF_046866305.1 Octopus bimaculoides
TCTTCCTTCCCGTTTAAAAGAAGGAGGCGCGACAATATTCACGATAGACTCGGCTGATAGACCGACTCGTCCCACACGCGATAGCAGTTGTTCGACGTAAGCCCACAGCTCGGAAATAGTGGGACACTAGATAGATAGATAGATAGATAGATAGATAGATAGATAGATAGATAGACTATTATGTATGCGTGTGTCTGTATATGTCTGTGTGTGTGAGTGTACATGGGGGAGAGGGACATCAATAAATAAGTTAGATAGATATCTACATACATACATGCATACATACACAATACAACGATGAATAGATAGATAAATGCATGTGCATATAATTTTAAATTCAAATAATTGTCAGAATGGTACAAAAGATGTAAGACTGTTTCAAGTTAAAACTATGTCTCTACGTCTCTGTTTCAATTTAAAACTATACCTTGCTAAGCCTTATCCTCTTTTTTTTTTTTTTGTTATAATAGCATAGAAAAACATGTTAGTACACAAATTACGTGGAAGTTCATATTTTTAATTTAACTCACTATTGATATTTTCAAAGGAAATTTAATTACATATTAAAGATTGTGAAGTTGCTTAAAAGAAAAATTTGGAAGGTGTCCAAACATTGTAGCTGTAGGGCTAATGATATAGTAATGGAAATTACCCCGTTGGGTTTCAAAGTTTGATAAGAAGAATTGGTTATTAAAAGTAAAAACTCACCAATATAGAACTACGAGGTAGTACCAGAAAGTTACCGGACTAATTCTGTTGCGCACCAACAGATGGCAGCACACGGTTGCGTGCGCAGTCAGAGCTAGCAGTGACCATCATGAAGGATTATGCCTTCATGAATTCGTCTCCCAGGACCAGACCGTCAGTCGAGAGTTTTACTGCGATGTTCTGAAGTGTTTGAAGGAGAACATACGGCGAAAACGACCGGGATCTCTGGAGCGCCAAGAATCGGATTCTTCGTGACGACAATGCACCAAATCCACTCACAAGGCTTTGGTCGGCTTTGATAGAAAACACTTGCCCGGCGCGCAAAGTAGTGAAACTGAACCTGGAACCATGTTGATGAGAATCAAGCTTCTTGCCACACGGCCACTCCATACGAGAAGCAGAGACAAAGCGAATGAGAGAGTCATCACAAGCTAGAAATGGCTGGCAAGCGTGCCCCCGACTCCATTGAGCAGCCGTGTATTTAGGGACGCATGAAAAAAGAACCGAAATATCCTGTAACCTCAATACTGAACGCTGATAACAAGTCTCTGTGTCACTGACTATTGCTATCACGTACACCATTGTATAATATAAGAACGCCAGTCGCCTTTGCAGATGATGTAAGTTCCTCTTCGACGGGCAGCCTTTGACCCTTTCCATCCGAAACGAGGGTATCTTCGCACAATTTTTATACGTTTCTATCAAAGATATTATTGTAGGTTTTTCTGCTTCGATATTTACCGATCCAAACTCGAAAATTCTTAATTCTTATAATGTAGAATTCATTAATATCATACAAATATTTATTTATCATACAAATATTTATTTCATAATGTATATATTATGTCTATTTCATTTGTGTCATACTTAATTGCTATTACAGTTGTAGATACATAACTGGATGTTACTGTAATATGAAATTGTACGTTGTATGAAATACATTATTCAGTTATATGAAAAAAAAATATTCGATTAAACAATCGAAAATGTATGTGTACACTCACACACACTATGCACACACACACACTGACACACACACAGACACACACACATATACGAGCACACACGCGCCTATATTGGTCTGGTGATGGGGACACCTGAGGAGACTTTAAAACATGTCGGAAATTGGTGGTGCTCCTCTAGCTAGAATAGTAGACAAGTCTCTCCCAATTTGCAATATAACTCGAGTGCGAAGCCCATTGTATAACCCGCTGGATGAGTTGTCCTCCTGGGCTGAACATAACAGTATCGTCTTTTCTTATAGAACACCCACGTTTAGGTGGTAATAAACATTACTCACATATATATAAACATATGTATATATGAATGTATACATACATACATACATACATACATACATACATACATACATATGTATATATAAAGCGGTGCTCCAGCATGGCCGCAGTCACATGGCTGAAACAAGTAAAAGAATCAAGGAATATATATATATGTAAATTCCATTGCGTACATATAAATATATATATATATATATACATATATACATATGTATACACATATATATATATATATATATGTGTATATATATATATATATATATATATATATATATATATATATATATATATATGCACATTTACATATATATCCGTATATATACATATATATATAGATAGATATAGATAGATAGATAGATAGATAGATAGATAGATAGATAGATAGATAGATAGATAGATAGATAGATATATAGATAGATAGATAGATAGATAGATAGATAGATAGATAGATAGATAGATAGATAGATATAGATATAGATATATGTATATATATGTACATGTATTAAATGTATGCGTAAATACATATATGTATATATATGTATGTATATGTATATATGCAAATGTATATATGTGTGTACCTGTTTATGTATGTGTTTTTGTGTTATTTTCTGATACTTTGTTCTTTAGCATTAGCCTGCGGCCATCTGGGTCAGTACCTTCAAAGGTTTCACTCGATCGCATCGACGCCACAACTTATTTGATCGATCTCTATTGAATGGCTACACAATGCTGTTTGGCACAGCACTGGTTTTACACTGCTGAACATAAACATACGCACGAATATAGGTGCAGAGACACACTTTATACATACAGATATACATACATACACACATACAAATACTCACATACATACAGACACGCGCGCATACGTACGCATACACACACACGAATATATGTACGTATGCTTATTCACGTGTACATTTCTATACACTGAAAGATATAATTTACATCTCTGCGTGTGTATATATGTATGTATGTATGTATGTATGTATGTATGCATGTATATGTGTCCGTATGTATATATGAGCATGTGCGTGTATGTATGTGTATATAAATATATCTATATATACATATTTATGTTTATATATACATGTATGTATGTATGTATGTATATATATTTGTGTATGTATTTATATATATATAATTATATGTATATATTTATATATATGTGTGTGTGTGTGTGTGTGTGTGTGTGTGTGTGTGTGTGTGTGTGTGTGTGTGTGTGTGTGTGTGTATGTCTGTGTGTATGTATGTATGTATAAGTATATGCATGCACATGCTGATTTATAAATACGTTGTGTGTGTTTGTGTGTGTCTCTGTGTGTCTGTGTGTATGTGTAAGCGCTAATTTATTCACTTAAATATTCACGCAATTTATACTTTAACTTTGTCTTCTCCACTTTGTTTTATTCAATCATTGACTGGGCGAATTAGTAATTTTATTTTATTAAGATTTTAAAACTAGTTTTCTTTAAAAAAAAATAATTCACAATAAATAAAAAATAAAAAATATATATATTTGATTTAACTAATAATTCATCTATTTTATGCATACGTACCTTTCGACCCATGAGGTCGCCATTAGTGCTGCTTTTGTTAAAGAATTCAAAGGGACGTTATAATATATATATTGGATAAATATGTATCAGTTTATATTTATCAATAGGGTCCTGTTTTGAAAAGAATTCAGATCAGAGCGTTCAGTTTGAAGTGCGGACAAATGTATCAATAATGTTTGTATCAAAATAATTCTATTTATAGTCGAATATCTATGATGTTGCAGAACAAAAATTCAGAACGTTTGGTGTACTTATACGCATAAGTCTATTTCTCGAAGCTGAATTAACCTATGATACACGATGCACTTACAATTACAAACACACACACACACACACACACACACACACACACACACACACACATACACACACTACATACAAGCTTCCAAACTATATATGTGTAGAAAATATATGTGCGTAGTTTAAAACTGTATGTATAGTAATTTGTCGACTATCGCGGCTGTTACGTTCCCAAACCTCACACAGAAATGATTAAAATCCGCCATATACTGAGGATTCCGCAATATAAATTTACATATATCAACCAGAAAAATCCGCGATGTACTGAGTGTGCGACAACTGAACCGCGATATGGTGAAGAATTACTGTATATATTATAATATATTATTATACATATCACATTCATTGCATTCATAATAATATTAATATTCATAGATAATCGTGAAATCACGTGGTTTAGTTGTCGGGTGTTAAGATCACGGTCATAAGTTCGTGAGTTCGACACCTGGCGGTGCGTTGTATCCTTGAGGAAGTCACTTTATGTCAGGTTGTTCCAGTTCAGGCAGCTGGCAGAAATGTACTTGTATTGCAAATGGCCAACCTTGTCACGTCCCGTGTCCTGTTAAATCTACTTGAGAACTACGTTAACAGTACGCGGGTCAGTGTAGTACACAGCCACTTGCATGTTAAGCTCACGAACGGGCTGTTTAGGCAATTGGATCGACTGGAATCCTCGTTGTCGTATCTGATGGGGTACCAATTAAAAAATGATTATAAATCTTTTAATTAAATGAGTAAAATATGTGTTAAAATCTCGCAAACACTTTAAAAACAGTGTTTAGGAGATAAATATCAAGAACTGCTTTAACTTGTGAATGTCCAGGATCGTTAGGTTCTCAAACGCTGGATATTGAGTTATTGACTTACATCTTGTACCTTCTGAGTTGAAATGTTACCGAGAGCAACTTTACAATCTAACATTCGAGATTCGATGAATAGAAGAAATGGTGTCGGAATATTTGATTGCGACATCTTCAAATGCGCGGGCACTTTCAATGTTAGAAATCGATAGATTCTGCAAATAAGTGAAGGGTAAATTCATTAGGTCTACTGCAATGGTTTGCTATGTTTAGATGTGGTCATTAGTGTCCAGTTTTCAAATGTCACCCTGGTCAATTTTGCACCAATCAAACATAAGTTATGTAACTGCGAACGATAATTCCGTATCTGTTAGGTAGTTAATTACTATACACTCATTGAATACGTCGAAGTTTACGAACGGATGCATTCGGGAGAAATGCGATTACGTTTTCTACATCCTAAAATCAAGACTCCTTATTAATTACTTTCGTTCTGCTATTTCTCGAGGTGCTGGCAAAATATTTATTAATATGGATTCTTATAAAATGCTGCATATTTTTAACAATCAAAGAAATCAATTAAGTAAAATGGAATGCAACATTTCTGCAGATTCCCAGAATTCAAGTTGCATCATTGTAGTCATATTGTAGATTTTAATCGAATTAGCATCTTATCTGTAATCGTGAGAGTGTATGTTGCATCAATGAGGACGCCTACACGCGAGTTCTCAATTTGTTAGAAATGATAAGCAAATTTCCTTCGACTCGCATAATACTGCGAATAAGAAAATGCCTCTATATGCATAAATTGATGAGATTGCCAGTTGAAAAATCCTTCACTATTAAAAGTAAAAATATTTGATCTTATGCCCCCTTTCAGAAGTTATTTTACAGAAAATGCCATTATAGAACATGATGGTATTATGACATTTTATAAGGTGGCGAGTTGGCAGAAACGGTAGCACGCCGGGCGAAATGCTTAGCGGTATTTCGTCTGCCGTTACGTTCTGAGTTCAAATTCCGCCGAGGTCGAATTTGCCTCTCATCCTTCGGGATCGATAAATTTAGTAACAGTTGCGCACTGGGGTCGATCTAATCGACTGGCTTCGTCCTCAAAAATTTCGGGTCTTGTGCCTAGAGTAGAAAAGATTATGACACCCATCTTGTTTGTTATTAATATCCGTCAAATGTAAATAATGTAAATAATGTACATAATTCCTCATCTCTTAAATATTGAACTGTATTAACTCCTGAATGTTTGTGGTTTTCAGTGTTGACAGATAAGATGAATTCAGTTGGAATGCGACACTTGTTTTGAGTCAGCATTTATTTTTGGTGTTTGTCTAACATTATTTATATTGCTGATATCTCCTCGAATATGTCATGTATTTTGTTTGAGCTTTTGTGAGTGAGAGTGTGAGTGAGAGTGCCATATCGCCTGGATCTTGCAAATGTTTGTGAGTGATTGGGATTATATTATTCTTTTATTTCTTATATTTGTTTCATTCATTTGACTGGGGCCATGCTGGAGCGCCGCTTTTAGTCGAACAAATATATGTATATATATATATATATATATATATATATATATATATATATATATATATATATATATATATATATATATATATATATATATATATATATATATATATATATATATATAATGGCCAATATTTGGGTGGGGTAGATATTTGGGAAAACACATTATGTTTCTTGCATGTTGCGATCGTCTTTTAATTTTGGCAAGGTTTTTTTTTTTTTTATAGTTTGTAGATCGACTCTGAAGCCGGTCGGTCTTTGAGCAACTCGTTCTGATGCAAATTGCGCGGTTTCGTCTATTCATAATGCCATAGTGATTAGCCCAGGCTGGACTAACAAAGATTATGTTAGATGTAACATATCGTTTACACCCAGTTGTCATTAATTTCTGCAAAACAAATGTGGCTTGCTGTGTTTAGTACGGTTTTATTTCCCATAACATGATTTTACGTTGTGAATATCATGAAGATGTGAGTGACTCCACTGACACCGGTGGGTGACTCCTGTGTCTGAGGTGCGTTTATAATTTTGTGTGAAACATTCAAATGAGGTTGATGTTTTCTGATGATGTTACAGGCAAGAAAGTAGAACGTGGATTTGCTGGGACAATCTTTAAACCCGTTGTTATCTAAGAAAATTCATAGATGATTTAATTATGGACGTAGCGCTGTCAAGTTGTGTGGCTTTGTGAACCTGGTGTTGTGTACGTAAGAGATCGCTTACATTTTGTGTAGGTAACAGAAATGTTTCCAATAGAGTTGAAAAAGGGAATGAGAAGACGAAAGTTTCTTGTAATCTGTTAAAGAAACTGCAAGTCAAAAGTGTTTCCTTTCTGTATGCAAAAAAACTGACAGTCGCGCGTTTTATGTCATTTTTTTTCAAAGATGGAGCTCATTATATTTTGTATGAGTTAGTATCAGGGAATGCATTTGAAATTGCTTTTAGTGTAGTTGGTAGTTAAAAATGTTACATGTTTATGATGATTTCTTTTTTTTTTATTCTGAAACTACTATATATGCTTTTAGTAATGTCTGTGTTAGGTTGTGTGATAGTTGAGTTTAATGGCCTTATATCGTGTTGTGTTTTCGCAGCGAGAAAGCGTGGGTTTCTCATATCAAGGATTAGAGCGGTTCATATATTTCAGAATGTAGATAGCCTTTAGGTAGATAATACACGTAAAAGAACAGTTTCTCAGACCTAGAAATTCCTGGCTGTCAACCAATTCCTCTTTACAGACAGTATTTTCGGCCTGGAATCATGCAACCTCAATCATCATTTCAACAGCAATATAAAGGATAAATACATACATACATACGTACATATATATATATATATATATATATATATATATATATATATATATATATATATATATATATATATATATATATATATATATATATATATATATATATACATATATATATATATGTATGTATGTATATATATGTATGTATGTATGTATGTATGTATGTATGTATGTATGTATGTATGTATACATGTGTGTGTGTGCATGTGTTCGTGTGTGGATCTGTGTCCACGCACACATGCCTATGTGTCTGCGTGTGTGTGTGCGCGCGTACCGCCAAACATTAGAGAAAAAGATTAACTACTAAATAGCAGCATATTGTATACACACACGCATATATACATATATACATACACACATATCTATATAATATATATACACATATATATATATATACATACGTACGTACATATCTATATACATATACATATATACTAACATACACATATATATATATATATATTCATATAAACATACATACATACATATATACACATATAAATATATATATATATATATATATATATATATATATATATATATATATATATATATATATATATATATATATATATGCGATATTTTCTTTCGTATGGTTTTATTATAACTCTTGGAAAGCGATGTCAAATGATTTATGTAGATACCATTTCTAGAGTCATTTTTCCAGTGAAAGAGGGAGCTTTCTTGAAGAAACAGGATATATATCGTCTTGTGGTAGAATACAAATTACCACATATCTTACTTTCTCAATTTATCTCAGATAATCCAAGACAAAAAATGATGGGATATTTTCATTGAAATATCGACATTATTCAATACAGCTATAAGAAAACCTACTGCGAGATCTTACCCTGAATGACACTGAGTACTGGGAAGACATTGATTCCATTGTGACAATATGCAATAGTAACCCCTAAATCTGTTGAATTAAAATCGCAATATCTATTACAGCTAATGTTGTTATATAGAAAGAAATAAAGTTTTCAAGTGCAAACACAATGGAAGTGTATAATTTCTATTGCGTGGGAAACTTCTTATAATATTGAAATCTACCTACGCCTAGTCTAAAATATATCGTTATATATTATTAAATTTGTAGAAATCATAAATATCATGGTAGATATATACGTGACGGAAATAATAGAATACAAATGGTTAGCTAGCGATATAAATTTTCTTCCTTTCTTTCAAAGGTTTTCTGAAGTTCAAACTACAGTATTAAGCAAAGTTACAGTTACGTAAAGCATTACAGATATTTGCTATAATTAGAGAATATTCGTATTTACGAGTTGGAAATAAATGAAGGCATATTGGAAGGAAGTTATTTGATAGGCTACACTCAACGTAAGATTTGGAGATACACCATAACTTTCGAAATTGGTATATGTAAATTTATGCGTATAGAATTCAGTCGCAGGCGTAGCCATGTGATAAGAAGCATGATTTCTAACCACATCGATCAGTGTATAGCAGCTCGAGCAAGTGTTATTTTCTTTTTTTCTTTATTATACCTTCGAACCAAACAAAGCCTTTTGACATTTGAGTGGACTTGGTATACAGAAAGTTAAAACGAACGCATCGCGTATATATATATATATATATATATATATACGAGTGGTGTATGAAAAGTTTAAGGCATTGATGCCTCGTACCTTCATCAGAAGTATTTGCTGTACGATGGGGGTTTTTTTTAGGCTCAAGACTTTTCATACACCTTTCGTATATAAATAAGTATGTATATGTGTGTGTGTGTATGTGTGTGTGTGTGTGTGTGTGTGTGTATGTGTGTGTGTGTGTGTGTGTGTGTGTGTGTGTGTGTGTGTGTGTAGGTATGTAGAAACAGCTACTGTAAGAGATTTTATGTATTATTTCTGAATCTCTTATGTACTGTATTATGTGGTGATATTGCTCTGACTTTTATTTTCTTCAAACCTCTCTCTCCAATATGTAATACATATTCTTTTTTGGAACAGTGAATTTCGATGCAGACAAAGCTATAAATAATAGCCCGTAAGTGACAAGTAATCCAAGAATTTTACCTGCTATATTCTAGTGTTACTATGTCCAAAAACCTGATTTTAAAACATCTTTCTAGCACCAAAGATTCACGTCATTAACTTTGACATAATGAAACTAAATTATTTGAAGCAGAATATTTACAGCACAGAATTCAAACGAATAGTCATTCCATAAAACCACACCCATTAAAATACATGCTTTTACCTGCTGGGTTTTTGCTGCCTTATAGTAAAGTTAATTTGTTTCAAGCTGAATAACAAACACCTCCACATCAGTCAATTTGTTAGCAGTTTTATATGTATAGTCTTTGACAGCCGTACCCGGAATAAATTACACGCGAAACCCAAGAAATAAAAATTAACACCAATATACCATATTTGAAACAAGATATATAACGTAATTTAATATTTTGTAGCAACAAAGTCGACTTTCATAATCAATACTTCACAGGCAAAATAATGTCGGACCGTTGTAAACTATAAAATGTTGTGTGACCAGTGTCTGTTACTGATTCATAGATTCTTGCACTTTATACCATTGAATGGAATAACATCCATCCTAACAACATTGACTGCAATAAATTCAGTATAAATTTATTCAATGCTATTTTTTCTTTATGTTGAGGAGTTTTACTGTTGTTGAGCTTCACAAGGAAACTGTTTGGAAAGCATGTTTACGTCGATACTCCTAGGGATTATTTCATGAAATATTCTCATGAATATTTGATAGAAAATAAACCTATTCCCCTCAGGCTGTTTTCGAATAAACACTTTTTCATGCAATATATAGTTACGACTTTCTATCTTGCCAAAAGAAAAAAAAATATCAGCTTTCTCTAAGATTCACGCGGTATTAAGCAACGTCTTTATTGATATACCCCTGTATCACTGCATCATAAATAATTCAAACATACTTTAAAGCACGATATCAGAAATACACTTAAGTCTAAAAGCATGGCTGTATTGTTTAGACGTCCGAATCAAAAGTATTCCGGTTCGGGTTCAATTTCACTATCAGAACCCCAAGAATTATACTTTCTAACATAGTTGCGAATCAACCGAACAATTGTGAGCGAAAAATTCATCAACACATACCGGGAATAATGAGAAGGTCTAGTAACATTTCTTCAACGATGATGTCACTTGCTAGGCTCCGATTATTACACCTCTGTTGGAGCCATTGTCTTATTCCTCTTTTTGGTGAAAGGTTTAAACGATAGCCGCGTATATCGCAGCCACCAGGTAAATGAATATTTTTAGATCACAACATGCTATAACAAAGAGTAGGGCCTGGAGTTAACTCTCTCCATATATCATGATGAGTATAGAAACACGGAAAAGAGTAATGACCAGTGCCTAGTCGTCCATTATAGAATGTGTGTGTGTGCTTGGGTTTCCCGGACATAAACATGGATCGCGGGTGTTTAGTTGTTCGATCAAAGGAATAACAAGATACTTTACATTATCTCGAAGAAATGAACTTCAAAATCCAGTGTATATCTACTCAACTTCAATTGCAAAGTAACCTTAGGTGAACCTTAGGCTAAAATTGATCTTCCTTGCTGAAGAGGCTGCTTCAAAGCGGAATTGAAACAGAGACGTCATGATGGCGATGTGAACTTTTTAACCATTCGGCCGTTGCTATGTTTAGATGTACAAACAAGGAGAAATGCACTCAATATGCAATA
This sequence comes from Octopus bimaculoides, assembly GCF_046866305.1. Taxonomy (NCBI): domain Eukaryota; kingdom Metazoa; phylum Mollusca; class Cephalopoda; order Octopoda; family Octopodidae; genus Octopus; species Octopus bimaculoides. The sequence goes on from NC_142947.1 coordinate 4,288,064, forward strand.
CAGATTTCATTTATTCGTACTAAACACGTGATTTTCTCCGTCACTAATCATTTCACGCCACGTGCGATCCTTGACGCGTGAAAAGAAAGACAACCAGAATCGGTTATGCTGTTATCGCCTGAAGGATATCAACACTAAGAGAAATACTGACGCTCAACTGTCGAATCATCAAGTTTGGTGTTAAATTACCTTCAAAAATCAATTGCAGATCTCTCTGCAGTTTGAGGTGAACCGTTATCTGACACAAACTCTGATTTGAAGATATTCCCGGAGGCGGCAGGTGAAAGTGTCATGAGAGAGCACACGCTTGTATTTATCCTTCCTTCTTTGACTCATTTCATGACAAACTAATGGGCTTTCATCGCACCATCTCTCACTCACCTTCCCTCTCTCGCTTTCACTCTAGTTTTGTCTCATTCTCTGTGTTTGTATCTCTCTTTTCTCTCTCTCTCTCTCTCTCTCTCTCTCTCTCCCTGTCTATCAGCCGCTCTCTCTTATTTTACTGTATGCGTGCGCGTGGAAGGGCATAAATATTTCAATACATTATGAGAATAAGTCTCATATAAGCGTCATATGTTAGAAATAGCTAAAGGCATAAAGTTCATTGTAAGAGTAATTGGAAAACGGGTTTGAATTATGAAACATTTTCATTGCCTCAGTAAACAAAATAGTGTTGTATTTCTGCCAATTATACTCACTTTATAAATATTAATGCCATACATGCATCATAATAAATAATATTTATATCTCACTATAAAATCCGAGATTAAAACATCATTGCAATATCGTATATCTTTCTGTTTTCCGTTTTACCTAACGTGCACCATATATTGCATCAGAGGCAAGAATCAAATTCTTTCATTGCGAGATGTATGAATTATATTTCGTTCGATATGAAATAGAAAGAAATAATTATTCAGTAATAGATTTAAGAGAAACTTGTGGAGGAAAACATCATTTATAATAAATTAATTGTTTATTGTGTATCACGTATATATTTCATGTAGCATTGTTATTGCATTAAATATTGTACAATTAGTTAAGACATAATTTGTGTGAAATATTTTGACATCTGTGTTTTAAATTAATAGAAAGAATCCCCAAAACATTTATTATTCAGCGGCAAGGAATGTATGCATAGAAGTATATAAGTATATATGTATGTATGTTTGTATGTATGTATGCATATATGTATGTAGGATTGTATGGTTGAATGTATTAAGGTATGTATTCATTTAGGTATGAGTAGCAATATGTTCATGCATAATGCACATGCAGTCAGACAGACAGATAAATACATACATTCATAGATATATATATAGAGAGAGAGATAGATACATAAATACATACATACATTCATTCATACATACATACATGCATGCATACATGCACACAAACATACATACACACATTCATACATACATACGTACGTACATACATACATACATACATACATACATACACACATACATACATCAATGAGGCTTTAGCATTTCGCGTTCAATGCTTTTATAAAGATAAGCAACTTTGTTTCGGAAATTTCGTTTCCTTCATCGGTGCGAAATGTTTCCGAGTCTTAAGCACGTTTTATATAAGTCGACGAGGACATAAAGTGAACTAGAACTCTTGAGATTGCATGCACGCGGAAGCGCACGCGTACATATGCACTCACATACACACACGCACAAACACACAATCAGAAATCAAAAACGAAAATCGGAGATTCAGCAATCTGTTTGGTTAGTTCTTAATCAATTTAAAGCTAAAACAGCAAACTCTCTCCAATTACGCTAATACTAAGCCAAACGCACGCGCACACACACGCACATACACACATCTTTTTTCTCTTTCTTTCTCTTTCCCTCTCTCTCTCTCTCTCTATCTATCTATACATATATGTATATATATATATATATATATAAATATATACACGCATATATTTATATATGTATATATACATATATTTATATATGTATATATATATATATATATATATATATATATATATATATATATATATATATATATATATATATATAAGCAATGTTAATTCTCTAAATGAAGTATTAACAGTAACTGCACGATAAAGTGTAGTATATTGCCACTTAAGTGTGGCTGACCAGCTGGCTTATCGACACACGACTGTGTGTCGATAAGCCAGCTGGAGGAGATGTCCTCCTGGGGCTAAAAGCAACAGTAACATCCACCCCTAGGGGTCAGCCACACTTAAGTGGCAATATACTAATATATATATATATATATATATATATATATATATATATATATATACATACATACATACATACATACATACATACATATACACACACACCTACACATGTATATATATATATATATATATATATACGTATTGATGTACATGTATATACACACACGCTGCAGTAATCAAAATTTACGCTCAGTTAATTCCGTAACAAAAAGCAGTTTCTACTGTATATATCCATTTGAATTTTAGTGAAGTTTTAAACTGGTTTTCTTTCTATTACATATTTTAATTAGAACTATTACTAATATTGATTTCAAATTTTGACCCAAGGCCAGCAATTACGGGTGAATGTGTAGGTCGTCTACATCGACCTCAGTGCTCAACTGGTAGCTAGCATCGATCAGGAATGTATGGAAAGCTAATCTGACCTTGATGGAAATGGAACTCAGAATGTAAAAACAGCCGAAATGCCGGTAAGCATTTTGCCCGATATCCGAACCATCCCTTCCCGCTCCTTACCTTCTGCAGACTTATTATATTGCTGTAATAAGGCATCGAGCTGGCAGAAATGTTAGCACTCCGGGTGAAATGATTAGCGGTATTTCGTCTGTCTTTACATTTTGAGTTCAAGTATGCATTTACCAATATCTGTTTTTCCTGTTTTATTTTGCAAGTTACTGAGTATTTGTGTAATATGAAATTCAACAAGTACTTCAATGTTTGGCTTGCTTCCTTTTTTTTTTTTTTTTTCGGGTATTTGGCAATTGTTATTTCTTATCATTTGCAGCTATGAAAGGACATTACAGTAAGAGCTCATAGCATTTGAGTTGATTCGTTAATTCAATTCTAAACATGAATAATTTGAGAATTACACTACAAGAAATGTGACGAAAAATATTGATTTTATAGCAGCATTTAATATTTATCATACATGTCTTGTGCAGTGTAGGACAAGAGATAAGCTACAACAAGCAAAACAGTGACTTAGAAGCAACTAAGCTCTGTTTTCAAGATATTTCGCTTGATTAAATTTCTTAATGCCACATGGGTAAGATATGAACGCCATTGAATCCACACACCATGTAAACGATTTTCATGCCCGGATAAAAGAAACGAAAATATTTTTCGCTTTCATGATTGCAAGTAAATCTATGGGCAGAATTGTATTAAACCACGCGACGTAGAGTCCATGTTCTTCATGATGTCACAGATGCAGACCATTGTCGTTTATATATGCCTCTATGTGTGCGTGTATATTTGATTGCCTGTGTATGTGTGTGTGTGTGTTTGCCTATGTATAGTGTACGTATATATCCACATGCGCCTCTTTCTACTATATTTATATTAGCATTTTTGCCAGAAGGATGATGTTGTTTTCTAACAAAGAAAGCAAAGATCAATTATTGGAGTTTGGAGAACTGCATCAATAAATGTTACATCGCGGACTTTATGAAACTCTTGCATATTTTTACTCTTCAACATAAAGATTGTTTCAGTAATTTTTGTCAGCCAGTTTCTTTCTTTGCCTGAAACTCTTATCTTCTCCAGACT
>NC_142947.1:4294341-4321841 GCF_046866305.1 Octopus bimaculoides
ACGAACATTTCAATCTTGATGCTTGTATATTGATATACTTGTCTATGAAATAGATGCGACTACTTCATTGAAATCCGTTGAGTACGAGTTGATAACGCGTAGAAGGTTATTAGTTGTTATATTACGCTATAATAGACACTAACTAAACGATCTATAGTGACATGTGTTGACTTAATATGTTGTCATTCTGAATAAGGTTTAATGAAACGTATATTTAATGCATGTATAGTCGCTTACATTCAATTGATTTGCAATTACCTATATAAATATATACAGAAAAAGAGATCAGAACATACATTTGCACACGTCAATATTTATATATATATATATATATATATATGTGTGTGTGTGTGTGTGTGTGTGTGTGTGTGTGTGTGTGTGTGTGTATGTATGTATGTATTTAAGTCACAATATATGGATTCAAGAAATCCGGTAGTACAAATAAGATAACTCCTTAATGCATTATAATACGATACAAGAGGAACCGATGAAGAGTGCATAAAATCATGAATGGGAGAGACATATTCTCATGAAATTTTATTTATCAATAGAAAGACTCTAATATCACGACAAATGGTTTCATAACTGTGTCTATTAATCTATCTATCTATCTATTATTTATCAATACAATTGTAACAAAGACTTTCTTTCACCCGAAGACATAGCATATATTCTACATTATCTTGAAGGACTTTTTGCACACTGCATTAATGCAGACATGTAAGCAATGTATTTACTATTAAATATAACAAAGCCGGTGAGCTGGTAGGTTTATTAGCACGCTAGACGAAATGCTCAGCGCTATTTCGCCCGTCGCTACGTTCTGAGTTCAAAGTCGACTTTGACTTTCCTCTTTTCAAGGTCGATGAATTAAGTACCAGTTGCGTACTGAGATCGAGCTAACCGACTGGCTCTTCCCTCCCCCAACATTTCAGAAACCAGAACCATTCACTCGTCCTTAACAATTGTATAAATCTGGTGCATGAAATTCCCCAATCCTAGTATTTATCCGATGTAAGGCTTGGATAGAAAAAAATTGACCATTGTGACAATAATAATACGAAAATATCATATCAGCTTTAGTCTTCCTTTTTTAATTTTATCATAATGTATTTACCCACGGACTGGACTGTTGGCAGGAAATTGTCTCCTCTTAATATCTAATTCACAGACAGTAGCAGTCGCTTTCCAAATGACTGCTTACACTAGGATGAAAGATTTCGACATATTGATATTTTTCGATATCTAACGAAAAAAGAAATAAGTGTAATGATGATTTATATTTCATTATTGACTTTTTATAATATTATTTTTAATCTTTTGAAGTTACATTTTGTTAGCTGCTTCTGTTTAAATAAAGCTTTCTTTTGTAACGTTCAAAGATTTTGATAAACAATCATAAAATTTAAGATGGCGTTTCAATACGACGTCTTTTCAATATTCCCTTTTAAGATAAACAAAGAACGCTTGCTTGAGAAAATACACTTTTTTTCTATCACTTGCATCGGCAATACAAAAGAGACAGAAAAAAAAATATCACGTGTATTTATAACAATACTAATTTCCACCATTCAATACAAGGTTACATAGAAAAAGAATACGTAGTAATTCATAACACGATCAATAACAACACAATGTTACACAATACACGTTGTATTAAAAAATCAATATGGCAGTTTTCAGAGCGAGGAGGAGAAAAATTGCATTTTTGCAAATATTATTTAGTTCATGTGAAAGACGAAACTTTTTTTTTAACAATGGTGGCAGTTATCTGTTGATTGCATCTATAGAAATTAGCTTTCGCGATATAAAATACACATATTACAAATGATATAATGAATAATAATAATAATAATAATAATAATAATGGTGATGGTGATTTCTTTACTACTACTACTAATGGGAATAATAATAATAATAATAATAATAATAATAATAATAATAATAATAATAATAATAATAATAATAATAATAATAATAGAAATAGAAATATATGAAAGCTTTTTAACTTAATCCGTTCTACTTTATATTTACTATATAACGTCAGTTATACAAAAATAGATGTTACTCCCTCTCTCTTTCTTTCTCTCTCTCTCTCTCTCTCTCTCTCTCTCTCTCTCTCTCTCTCTCTCTCTCTCTCTCTCTTTCTCTCTCGCCAGATAACAAGCATAACAGTATTAAGAGAAGGACATTAATTAAATAACGAAATATACTGTAGTTTATATAATTTTCTATGATTGTTACAATCATTCGGCAGCGGCCATATTGGGACGCCTCATTGAAGTCTATATATGGGCCGATTTTACGTTTCGTTTTCAGATGAGCTGTAATCGAAATGTTCCGCACCAATATATATATGTATATATGTACGTATGTATGAATGTATATATATATAGAGAGAGAGATTTATATAGATTTTATATAGATTTTTATATATAGATTTTGATAGTTCCAGTGATGGATCGGATCTGTAGTCTTCGAATCAGCTTTCTCCTTTCTGGTTCTGAGAAGCCTAATTTCTCAAGATTAATATTTAAGCAGTGTCACATATCCCAGGGCCCCAATAATTACAGATATAAACCTGAGCTTGTAATCTGGATAGAGTAACTGCAGATCTCTCAATAATTCAGCGTAGGTATTCTCTTTTTCACTGATCTTCATCATTAAGTTAACATCCGGTGGGCAGCTAATTTCCACAACTGTACGCAATTTCTCTTCTCGATCCCAAATCCTTATGTCAGGTCTATTGTGATTAGATTTGATTGAGGTATTCACTGGAACATTCCACCAATAGTGCTTTTTATTATGAGTGGCTATGTCTTCCACCAAAGTGTAGGTTCTTATTTCTTTATCTTCAGAGTATCTCTTCGACGGATCTCGTTATTAAGTGTCCTAACTACAACATCATGTCTCATCGTTATGTATGGATGTATGTAAGTATGTATGTATGTATATATAGACACTCATTTATGAATGTATACATGCAAGTATGTATACATGCAAGTATGTATACATGTACGCATGCATTTTTGAACGCATTTGATTTATTCGGATTGTCAACAGAATTCTAATGATTTCGGATTTGCAAAACTACTCATTACAACTTTGAAACATGTTCATTCTAAATACAATTATGATAAATAATACATCACATTCATAACAAAGACATACTGATAATTATAGTATGATCGCATATACATATCTTTATGTACATATGTATAAATTCATATATGTATTCATATGTGTGTGCGGGTGTATGTGCGTGTGCCTGTGTGTGAATGTGTGTGTGTGTGTGTGTGTGTTTCAAAGCTTTAGCTGTCCCCGATTACTTGTGCTTTATTTAGCATTACGGTGTATCGTATTTTTAATGATACGATGTCTTTCTTACACTTGCCAAAAGTCATTATAATATATATATGTAATCTTAATAACTCGTATAACACCTCAGCATACCATTGTGCATATTTGAAAGTAAATGAAACACATGCACACGGACACACAGAGAGACTTATACCATACATTCAGGTTACAAGATATGTCTCACGGATGCTCCAGCCTCCACATTCACATATATACACACACATATATATCTATATATATATATATATATTGATAGATAGATACATACATGCATACATACATGCACACACACACATACATGCATAATACACACGCATATGTTCATGTACATTTATACATAAAAGTATATATAAACATGAATATGCACGTATATATATACATATATATATATGAACCAATGTTATATAGATGTGAACATATAGAAAAATATTTAGATATATACACATATACACACATATATACGTGCAAATATATATATATACATATATATGTATCTATGTATATGCAAGTATTATATTTATTGATATAGAAGTGTGTGTGTTTGCGCCTATGTGTGTGTGTGTGTGCACGCATATATATGTGTCTGTGTGTCTATGTATGTATGTGCTGACTAATTGAAACGTCAACGTATTTTGTCATTTAGGAAAGAAACAATTAGAAACTAAATTACTATGTTTTCATTAATTTCATCTGGCGGACAGGAATTCATATTGAAGAATGCGGCATAGCTTGCGTCGTTTGCATAGCTGACGTTTAAAATTATAAGCTTCAAAAGTTTTCTTAGTTCTTTACTAGGAATATATAATAATACTTTTAATTTCATATATCGATCATATGTAATTAGTGGAACGTGGTGTTGCATATAAGAAATATTAAATGAAAGTAGAGATATTTTTATTTTCTTTGTGAGTGAAAATAATCTGTAATTTGCAAATGTTTTATTTAAATGAAATATGAAATAATATAATAATTTTCATGTAATATATATTTTTAAACAGCCAAAAAATATATTAGACTTAACTTGTGAAAATGTTCTTGTTGCCGATGGAGACATTTCTTTATATATTTTTCTGCTTTGACAATATTACTGCAGGTCTAACCTGAATGAACCAAAATATTATGGCAAGCGAACTTTTAGAGATGGCAATCCGATCCAGGCCTTTATTCTGGACCTAGTTTCAGTAGAACAAAATGTATATATAATTATTATACACTCCTTTTGTCCAACACTTTCACCAATAACTACATATATTTCCGTGTACATAAGTGCTTTTACAAAAAAATAAACACACACACACAAACAACACACGCAACACACACACACATATGGCTTACTTGTAATATATAGAAAACACAGTGTCATACAATCCATGATTTCGTGACTAGGAAACTAGTGCATTTTAAAAATCTCTGTTTCGGATAGAAGCAATTTCCGAACAAAAATTTATTGTTTATGGTCATTTTAATGTGGCTGTCATCTAAGAGAGGACGATGCTACCATGCCTGGCAACGAATATGCACCACCGAGGAGATCCAATACAGATGGAAACCATGTGATCTGGTGGTCTTGAAACCAGCTAGTGAGGAGTTATCTCCCACTTGCAATAAATATCACGTGCGAGATGCGCACTGAATAAGCCTGCTGGAGGTTAAATGGCAGTATCGTCGTCTCTTAGACGACCGCCACATTCAAGTGACCATAATACTTTTTGAGTGTGTGTGTGTGTGTGTGTGTGTGTGTGTGTGTGTGTGTGTGTGTGTGTGTGTGTGTGTGTGTGTGTGTGTGCGAGTGTATGTATGTATGCATGCTGCATGCATGTATGTATGTATTATGTATGTATGTATGTATGTATTGTCCCAATGTTTTTGATAATAACCGTGAAATAAGTTTTCTAATATAGCGAAGTCTCCATGTTCGCATGCGTGGTTGGTAGATCAATAAAGTTTCGCAAATGCGTGATCCCGCATATGATCAAAAGCCACATCAACATGGTTAAGTGATATTTTACTTTTGGTCCGTACCATTAAAATCCCGACCTGTTTTACCTTCACCGATTGTGCTGAGAAGCATGGACAAAGAAGTCTCCTTGCCTGATGCGGTGGACTCCAACCATTGATAATTTTAACGCCACAATCTATCGTTTGCAGGATTTTACCAGGAAGCTCCGATGTAGTAGGTGATCCGCTAAATTTTGCTGTTTGAGAATAACAGTATCATATTCACCGACTAACAACAGGAAGCGGAAATAAAGACATGGATACTTCACTAACCTTCGTTTCTCTCAGCTATTAAAATAGTGTTAATAGTATTTGAAGAGTTTAGAAGTTTTTAATGACAGATAAATACGAAATTCATGTTCGCACATTATTCCATTCCACACATTGTAGTTATTACTACATTTCCCTTCTAATTGTTAAATCTTGGGATTTGTTAAAAGCTCTCGTTTTTAATTGTTCTCTTCTCCTCAGATATATGTGTGCTTGAGTATGAATGTGTGTGAGTGTGTTTGTCTGTTTGTCCATACAGACACATATATCTATGTACACACACTAGCCTTTCTCTTGTAATTGTTAAAAGCTCTCATTTTAATTGATCTATGCATCTCGTGTATATATATATATATATATATATATACATGCAGACACATATATATATGTATATATAGGATCGAGAGAGAAATTGAGGGATCTTAGATTGACAGACACATAGACATAGGGAGGTATACATCCTTTCATACGTAAATACACACATAAGACGTAAGTACATTATTTGCATATATATATATATATATATATATATATATATATATATACATGCATGTATATATTCATAGAGGTTTGCGGGGGGAGGGTATGTGTGTGTGTATGCGTGTATGAGTGTGGGTGAACGTGCGTGTGTGCTAATGTGTTAATTATGTTAGGACCAAACTATTCAAATCATGACATTTACCTCCACAGGACTATTTAATTCTTAATCTGTTGCTATGCGGCGTGAAGGAGGAAAGAGAGAGATGCAAAAATAAAAGTGATGTACCGAAACAAAAGCTGTTTTACAATAGTATCGCTTAATAAATTCAGGTTTGCAAGATGAACGGAAATCTGAAGAAGTTTTATTATCACTTAATGTTGCCAACTCATTTAATGCGTATCCGGTTGTAAAGTTTAATCTAACGGAGATATTTCGATAGAGGTGAATACCAAAACATTCCATCCCTTCCCACACCCACACACATCTATTAATATGTATGCCTTTGTATATGCATATACATTCATATATATGTATGTAAGTATATGCATACCTACATACATACATGTATGTAGGTATGTATGTATAGATAGATAGATAGATAGATAGATAGATAGATAGATAGATAGATAGATATCATATTATATTTGTATTTAATAGATTACAATTCCTTATTTTGAATTACTATAAGAACTCAGAACTTTGAACTTATACAATCTAATTCGTAAAATGTAATTCTTGGTTTCTTTCCATAATTGATTATCTACTCGGTACAGAGGGACTAACATTTAACATAGAGACGGAGAGTTCGAATCGTATCGGTCGGTAATAGGGAATCTGGAATAGGTGGGAAACCATCCGGATCAGTCGGTGAGTTTAAGTTCTTTTCGTGTATGGACACTATTAGATCTGCCTCTTTAATGTCGATGTAATCGATGGTTGCTGCCTTCGTGGGCAGGGCTATAGTGTCAGTGAATTCAGTCGGGTTCTGTATGTGTATTTGTGAGTGTCTGTATGGATATGAATATATATATATATATATATATATATATATATATATATATATATATATATATATATATATATATATATATATATATATATATATATATACACACACAGACATATATATAATGTATACAGGGAGCGTAAGATATTTGAGGACAGATTTATGTTTATTAAAAAAAACAGATATATAATAACAGATAATAACTTTATTTATCAAAAAATACTCTGAGGATAGAAATAAAAGTATTTTTTCTATAATGTTATTTAGTAAAGCCACCATCAGCCTAAAAACTGCTTCTATATGAGATATAAATCATCTAAATGCTCGAATCACGTGGTCGTTGTTCATTTTGTTCTACCTTACCACACACACACACACTCACACACACGTGTATATATGTGTAAGATTTTAAGATTATGTGTAAGTGTACATTTGTGCGTGTGTGTGTGAGTGTGTGTGTATGTGTATGTGTAGTTCTGAGTGGTTAATCGATAGTTGTTTATCCTTAATGATATCTTATTTTGTCCCACAAATCAGTGAAATGCAACGTAAATCTCAGACGTGTTTGAAGTGAACCTTTATAGAAACTATTCTAAATTCTAGTAACACGCTAGTGGTCCGGCACTTTATCACTCGTGCACATCCGACATTCATTGTCTAAATCAATATAATTATTGTCGCAAATCGATAACGCGCCGATTTTCGACAGGGATGTTATGGATTTCTACCAAATTGCATTTCCTTTATGACTGCATGTTTGTGCATACTAAACAGAAATCAACTTCATTAGTATATAAGTTACTAAAACTTACAGTGAAGACCACTGAATACAAGTTTGTCAAATGGCATCCAGTGTTTAGTTTCACTACGCCTCTCAGAGTAGCAATAGCTGCAGCAGAAATTGCAGTAGCATGTGGATAACCTTGCGTTTGTATATATACATACGTACATACATGCATACACATACATACATACACACATATATGTGTGTGTATGTATGTGTACATACATATATATATATATATATATATATATATATATATATATATATATATATATATATATATTTATATATACACATATATATATATATATATATATATATATATATATATATATATATTTGTGTGTGTGTGTATGAATATATATATATTTCACAACTTTCAGAGATATTAATGGAGATATATATATATATATATATATATATATATATATATCCTGTACCGATGACAGGTGAAGACCCAGAGACCAACGTCTACTGGAGGGGAGTGATTCTTCCATGATTAGTTCATGAATTTTCATGATGCTTTCATTTGTTCAAGCGGTCGACAGTCACCCTGAACGTGATCGATCGCTACTCGAGCGACAAATAACGCTTGAAAATAAAGCTTGGGAACCACTTGTGTTTTGGTCACGGCAGCGGCGTAAATTGTTTGAAGCCATGCAACTGCTTCGGCCGCCGATCTCACCAGCAGAAAACCGAATTTAACGGGAGCACGCTGTTCCTTCGTTTCAGCCATCGCAAAAAACCGACGAACAGGAGAGAAGCACTGCAAAACAAACACGCACCACGTGGCTGTATAACTCCAACTGAAAACGCCAGACGGTAGACTGAGGCTTGAGGGTCGCATAAAGTGGCTGTTAGCAGCGGAAACCTGAACTACGACGAGCTTCTCCCACAGAGTATGATTCTGGTTACTTTTGGGTACCCTCTGGTGTATACGTATGTGTGTGTTTTTTTTTTTTGTGTACATATGTGTATATAGGGATCTGTATATAAATATATATATATACCTACACACACACATAATGCGTGTGTGTGTGTGTGATCTTGTTACTTTTAGAGTCCTTAATTTTCTAACCATGCAACTAATTCTCCTCGCAGTTTATTTTTGAGTCGATCTTTTACATGTATTTGTATTCGTTTATTTTTTCATTCAAATATAATCCCAGACATATCGAAAACAATCTATGGTCAATCTACATAATATCGGACTCTGCGTGTTGCCGTCAGTAAATTAAAAGACATTTTAATCGCCTGCGGATTTTGTAGATCGATATTATAATGTTATACGATGTTGATTTCTTCCTCAGGCACAAACACAATATTTCTAATTATATTTGATTCAATAGGACTGGGTGAATTAGTGGCTTTTATTCAATTAAGAGATCTATGTGCTTTAAAGAAGAAAACATAGAACTCGACGTTCTTCTGTGATAGGTTATTGTAAATATATTTGGTGCAGGCGTTGCTGCGTGGTTAAGAATCTTGCTTCTCAGCCCTGTGACCACGGCGGAGCACACTGGGCAAGTACAACCAACTATAAACCTGGGATTTGATTTAATAGATGTGTATGTGTGAGTGTGTATGTGTGTGTGTCTGTGTTTGTGTTTGTCTCTCAAGACTACTTGACAACCGCTCAAATTTTTGTCTAAGACCACGTAACCTAGCGATTCGACAAATTGCACCGAGAGAACAAGTACCAGGCTTTCAAAAAGGTGACTACAGTGATCGATTTGTCTGCGTAAGTGCTCCAGCATGGTCATAGTCCATTTCCATAAATGATGACTTTATCTGGTATATTATTTAATATACACTTATTCCTCTTTATTGTTCAAATAACTCATATCCACTTTACATGTGTGAGTGTGTATGTCTGTGTGTACATCTGTGTGTGTATGTGTCTGTGTGTAGGTGCATCTGTGTGTGAGTCTGATGCTGTAGCGGAAAAAACCTCCTGAAAGGAGAGCAATGTTTGTTGTATGTTCAATAAACAGTTACACACACACACACACACACACACACACACACACACACACACACGTGCACACGAACATGCACACATATACACGTACGTTCTTACAAACATACATTCATACGTATAGATATAGAAGAATTCATACATACATACACCCACACATATAAACATAGATATATTCACATACAGGGATACGTACATAAATGCATAACTTTATACATACATACATAAAACACACATAAAACACGCAAAAAACATATACATGGACTTATATATAAACCTACATATGCCAAAGATGTTGACCTGTTAGAACAGCAAGCAGTCGATGTACCGGCTGTGTCTTTAAAAGCAACATTTATCAATTTCAAAATATATATATAATACTTTGTGAAAGTTTTTGTTAAAACATCAATAAATATCCTACCAACATTGATAAGCATAAATCATTTGGAGATTTTGTTCTCATTGTTTTTTTAAACAAGCTGCATTTCTTATATACTTGTTTGTATATTTTACGAATACTTACGGAGGATATAAGTTGCTGTGGTGTAAGTCTCCTGAATAGGAGGTTGAGGTTTCGATGCATAGACTAGGCAGAGAACCGTGCCTTGAAGGAAGGAACATCGTTTCAGTTTGCTCATCCATTCATCTCAGAAACGCAAGCAAACGTACCAGCATTCCCCTCCCTTTCTTGGTCTTTCTCTCTCTCTTTCTCTCCTCTTTTCTCCTTCTTTAATTCTCTCCATCTTTCTCTCTCACTCTCTCTTTCAAGCTGAATTAATGATGAAGCCTAGAATTGCTCACGTGTGATTAAAAGTTCACCTTATGAACATAGTGGGGAAACAGTGTACGAATGTTTTTTTGTCTATGCTTATATGTGTCTCATATATTTTGTATATGCTTATATATGTGTGTATATATAAATATATAAATATATACACACACACAGACATATATATAGAGAGAGAGAGTGAGACACACATTCACACAGACACACATGTAGTGAGAGATGGGATAGGTACAGAGAGAGGGGGTGATATGTGAAAGTCGAAAAGCTATGAAACGAGAATAAGTCATTATCGTAGGTCTGCTGGATGAACAGTGACCTGGGGCTAAAGAACAACAACAACAATAGCATTATGAAATTATCAAAATAATAGAATTTTTTTACGTATTAGGCTCCTGGTTATATTCTGATATTTTTCGAGTTTCATTAAATATATTTCATATATCATCGTTTAACAAAAATGTTATTTTCAGTGCTTTATATATTAAATTTTAATGTTCTTTATTTAATTCCATATTCCTGGAAACGACAACTGTTTCCAAAAAATCTTTTTGGAAGATTTAAAATTCTTAAGGGATCAGTTATTTCGTCAACCACAATGCTGAAGGCAATGAATACAATTTAAAAATCTTTGTATCGAATGCTTTCGTATCGATACACTAATTCAGAGATATCCGCGAGCGAATCATGTATTTTAAGGAAAACGAAATTACACAGGGTTCTGGAACACGAACACACACACACGCACAACACACACACACACACACACACACACACACACACACACACACACACACACACACACACATACACACACACATAGGGAGAGAGTGAGAAGGGAAGGAAGGAAAGATATTTGCAACTTGCAGGGGAGATAGTTTGATAGGTAGAAAGATAGATAGTATATCTGCAGCTTTAGAAATGTGTATGTATGTGTGTGTATATGTACGTTTATGGGGGGGGGACGAATATAAATGTATACATGTGCACACACGCTTATATATATATATATATATATATATATATATTCATATATACATACATACACACTTATTTACATCTATATATATATATCTGTGTGTGTGTGTGCGTGTGTATGTGTCTGTGTATATACGTATATATATATATATATATATATATACGTATATACACAGACACATGCTTAAGCATATATGTACACATATATACATACACATACAAATACACATATTTATATATATTTACACACACACACGCATACTTATTCAACGACGCGCTGTATATGTGTGAGGTTGTGCTTGTATATGTATATGTGAAAGAGAGAGAGAGAGAGAGAGAGAGAGTGAAAGAGAGTGAGAAGGAAAGATAGAGTGAAGAGAGAGAAATAGAAGGCATACGTGTGTGTGTTTGTGTCTGTGTGTGTGTTGTGTGTGTGTTTGTGTGTGTGTGTGTGTGTGTTTACTCGTGTGCGTGTCAGGACATGTTTCTCAGTAATTGTGACCGTAATGAACTGTGCGAAAACCGAAATAGCGAAGAATAAGGAAATGTTAAATTTTTTTTCTTAGAGAGCTTGGAAAGGCGATTGCTGGTTATCAAAAATAGCTGCCAAATTACGTATGTACACAATTACTTACGTAGACAATCGCCTACGTAAATGTTATGCAGTGATACTACTGTAAAGCCTTCGTTGAAATCTCTTTGAATCGACACTAAACATGCTGCATAGCGAGGTACGGTGGGATTACTAGCATTTAACGCTAAACATATATATATATATATATATATATATATATATATATATATATATATATATATTATGCCACTGTATAAATACAATACATGCACGTTCTCTCATATATACATTCAAACAAATATTCTCACATAAGTTATATATTTTTTATTGCCCACAGGGGACTAAACATAGAGGAGATAAACAAGGACATACAAAGGTAATAGCTAGATTACATCGACCCCAGTGCGTAACTGGTACTTACTTAATCGACTCCGAAAGGGTGAAAAGTCGACCTCGACGGAATTTGAACTCAGAACGAAATACTGGCAGATGAAAGACCACTAAGCGTTTCGCCCGGTGTACTAACGATTCTGCCAGCTCGCCGCCATACATAAGTTATATATTGGCAGGTGTGTATATATGCCAGTGAGTGTGTATACGTAAGTGTATATGGCTGTTCATATGACGATATACCAGTTGACGCTTGTGCAGACTTATGTGACTGAGGCACTTGTGTAAGGATCTACAAGTCTTCATTGATACCCTTATCAGATATCTAATTCCTTTATATTAAAATGTTAAGGCTTCAATAAGCGAAGCTGCTACAACATTGAGAATTGTATAGAAATAGCGCAGATGATTTCCGTGAATTATCATCGACATATTATTCCTCGCAATCCACGGATTTAAATGTATTGTTTTTCGATTTAAATCATCGTAGATTCTGAAATACCCCAAATTACCTGTATTGAATGGAAACAGCGGTTATTAAGCTACTTTTCATTTCTATTAACACATATGTTGTTGACAGTGAATACGGGGCAATATCGAGTACACAGCCTTGATTAATGTCACAAACCATAGTGGTTTCAAGTTTTGGTCCGAGGCCAGCAGTTCCGAGGGAGGGGCTTTAGTCAATCACATTAAGTCTAGATCTTAATGCACACATGTATATAACGTTTGTATGTGGAAACTTATGTGCATATACAAGCGTATGTATGTATGCATATATATATATATATATATATATATATATATATATATATATATATATATATATATATATATATATATATATATATATATATATATATATATATATACATATATATGTATGTATGTAAATATATGTATATATGCAAATATATATATATATATAGGAGGAATTTCAACCATGTTTCGTGGTCTGCTACCACAACAGCTCCTTTATAGGATCCAGTTAGCTGAAGACATCATCAGGAGGAACCACGTCCGGTTTCGGCCCCTACTCCTCTACCGTTTTGACGTGGTGGGGCCACCCCCTTTCGGAGGTGTCTTCAGCTCTGGTGTTGGGTGCATGTCTTCTTTCACTGTTTGTGACTGTTCTAATTCAACTGTGGAATGTCCCTCGCTATGGTTATTTTCCAGGAGGAAAATTATTATATATGATTGAACGCCACCCATCCATTATATGTATATATATATATATATATATATATATATATGCACTTAAAACACTATATGTACACTTAAAACAGTATTCAGAGTAAACCAGTGTGATATCTTAAGAATACCACGCACACGTCAGCTCTGCGATCTATGGACACACTTCTTCAGTCAACATTATCTGTGGCTAATCTCTCGCTTCAGTGTCTTTAGTATTTCTACTCTCCCTTTCGAAACCCATTGATTCTTTACAACTCTCTCAACATATCCATGATGTCATGTATGCAGTTTGGTTGAAGGAAGATTCGATACAACCGGTAACAAGATTACAATCAGTTAGGAAGCAATATACGTAAAATGTGCGTGTGTGTATATGTTTGAGAGAGAGAGAGCGCGCGCGCGCGCGTGTGCGTGCGCCTGCGTGTGTGTGTGTGTGTATGTGTGTTCGCGGAATGAAAGTAGGTTTTTCACAAGTACAGTAGTGTACTTTTTAAAAAAAGAAATTGTAAGCTAACAACTGAATGCATAGCACTTCAATGAAATTCTATAAGAAGAAATGTAATTTAGCTTTTCCGAAAAAAAATCCCCGATCCAAAGTTTGACTTTAACGAAACGGCAGACAACTGCATTGCTCACGCATATTGAATGCTTGTTATCCACCAATGAAGATGTGGCTCATTTCATCTCCAGTAATGGTATAGACTATGAGTTCTGTTAGAAAAGGAAACAATTGTGTTTCTTTACTATCAATTTATGAAATATTCCCTGTATTTTTATTATCATTGAATGACAAAATAACGTCCAGTTTCCCCAAGATTATTTATATACAAGATTTTTCAAATGTGTGCGTGTGTGTGTACATATGTATGTGTGCGTATTTATAGATAGATAGATAGATAGATAGATAGATAGATAGATAGATAGATAGATAGATAGATAGATAGATAGATATATAGATAGATAGATAGACAGACAAACAGACAGGCAGACAGACAGACAGACAGACAGACAGACAGACAGGCAGGCAGGCAGACATACAGACAGACAGACAGACAGACAGACAGGCAGACAGGCAGACAGTCAGACGGACAGACAGATCGATAGGCAAACATCCATCCGCAAGCATAAGTGGACGCAGACATATATCTTCGCGAAATGGAATTGGAGCGAAATTAATGAAGAGAATATAATGATAAAATTTCCTAAAATGTGATAAATTAAACAATAAAATATCGTATATAAGATATAATAATAATGAATAATATACTTCACAATATAAATAAATCTTTCTATCCATCTATCAATATATATATATTTATATATATGCATATATTTATATATACATATATATATATATATATATATATATATATATATATATATATATATATATATATATATATATATATATATATATATATATATATATATATATATATATTGTATGTTATACAGAACATAATTTATCAATTTTAAATATAATATTTGATATATAGCAATTACAGGAAAATATATGAATAAGACACAAAAGAATAGGTATAATGTAAAATTAAAGAAATATAAATATAAGGGACAATATAATATTGAATGAAATATCTAATATATATGGTATAGAATATGTACAATAAACTATAAAATGTTAACGGAAATAGAAACAGTAATAATAGAAATAATGAAATAATGAAGGGTATTAATGAATAAAAAGATAAAAAATGAAAGAAGAAAGACAGCCATCTTTCTTTTTCAGTCCACGATCCCTATTGAATAAGGTTTATGTTACATTATATCCGTTATCTTTTAAATGTTTCTGTCATTGGACAACGTTCATACTGGGGTACAGTCTTAAAGAATCTTAGTGGAACAAATTGACCCAAGTACATACAGGCTGCGTCAGATATTCGAGGATAGATTTATGTTTATAAAAAAGAATGATGCATCATAAGAGATAATACGTTTATTGCCAAAAAATGGTATGAGGATAAGAATGAACCTTCTTTTTTATAAAGTTGTTCAATAAAGATAACTTCAGCTTCAATAACTGCTTCAATAGCTGCTTCTATACGAGATCTAAATCGTCTGCATGCTCCAATCAAGCGGTCCTGGTTTATTTAGGGCATTACTCTGACTATAGTGGCTTTCAAAGAATCTTTGGTGTTATTGGCATGTTCATTGACTTCTCTCGCGAGAACGCTCCACACGTAATAGTCTAATGGGTTGAGATCTGAGGAATTAGGAGACCAAAGGTTAGGGGTTATGTGATCAGGAAAATTTTCAGTCATTCATTCCTGCGTTTCTTGAGCTTTGTGTGATGGTGCAGACTCGATATATCGAGCCACTGACTCGATATATTTCGTTCTCGATTCCTCTTCTTAGGCTGCGAAAGCAACGGCTTTAATTATAACATCCAACTCGCTTTTCCATGTCCATTCCCAAATTTTATTCTTGTCAACTGTTTTAGTCAATTACCATAAGAATGGACCTTACATTTTCTTTTTTTTTTCCATCTATTCAAGGTATCGCTCTGTCTCACTTGTCTAAATTGCCCCTTTTCTTTTCCTTCATCAGAGTTTAGGACTTCAATTTCTCACGCTCATGCCATCAATCTCTTCTTTCAGTTCTTCACATACTGTGCCACATGTTTATAATTATTATTATTATGATCATTATTATATAAACATATATATATATATATATATATATATATATATATATATATATATATATACGTATAAATATGTGCATCTATGCCTTTATACATACATACATACATACATATATATATATATATATATACATGTATGTGTGGTATATGGGTGTTTGTATGCCTATGTGCATTTGTGTGTGTGCCTTCTGTATGAACGAGAATATGTGTGTGAGATATTCAGTGATATATATATATGTGTGTGTGTGTGTATAAATATAAACACATATTAATATGTATGCATGTCTGTATATATATATATATATATATATATATATATATGAACACACACACACACATATGCTTTACTCCATGTGTGTGTGTGTATGTACGTGTTCATGTATGTCTTTATGCATGTTTATGTTTCTGTATATATCAAGACAAGATTTGTAGAAGTTAAGTCGTTAAGGAATCCTATACATCTTACCGTTTGATATAAAAATAAAATAGAATAAAATATCGCATGATGGATAAAATATCAAAACGTGTTTATATTCCTTCGACAATGTATCTATCTTGAAACGTATGCACGCGTATATATTTCCATAGAAATGGATGACCAGATAATTATATTTCTGATGATATTCATCTTCAGTGTTGAAAACATTATTGTAAGGGTTATTTCCGAGCGAATTCCAAAGGATTTCGCTACTTGCCATTCTTTTTTTTTTATTATTTAGCTTCCATTTAGAAAATTGTAATAGATTGCGAATACGAAAACTATGATTTACTGGCGCATTAAATATGCCAAATGATAATTTCATCGATTATTGATTACATATGTATATATATATATATATATATATATATATATAGAGAGAGAGAGAGAGAGAGATAGATAGATAGATAGATAGATAGATAGATAGATAGATAGATAGATAGATAGATATACATACACATTTATATAAATGTAAATATGTTTATTTATATATATACATATATATATATATATATATATATATATATATATATATATATATATATATATATATATATATATATATATATATATATATATATACATATATATGTATATATAAATATATGTATATGTATTATATGTACATGTTTATATATGTTTATGTATATATAACTTATCTTCATAATGTTAATTATAGATCTAATGATTTCCAAGAATATAGCACTTTTTAGGTTTTGGGGTTTTTTGGGCGTTTTTGCATTAAATTTCCCTTTATTTTTTTTATTTTTCTCTGTTCTTCTTTGTGTTCATGGCATGAACAAAGCTCATCCGAATATGTCATCTCTTTAAATCCTACGATATCTCTTTGTTGAAATTTTTCACATTTTTTTTTCTTTCCTTTTTCTTCTCGGTTTCTATTTTTACTCGTCGATTATACGCCTGCAACTTTTGCGTTGCAATTTGTCATTGAAATGCAATCAGCTAGGTTGTTATTATAGATATAACCAATTGAATAGAAAACGTACAATATTACGAAATTTATACGTAGACAGCAATCAGATATAGGACATAAAAGAATGGTACAGTAGAGAACAGAAGATAAATACGAGAAAATCATATACAGCATGTTACAGCTCCCGATTTCCCAAGAGAAAAACGAAAATAGGAGATCAATGTTGGGAAGAAATGAATTAGAAAAATTCGCAATCCAAGAAACAGAAATGAATATATGCATAAGCATATATATATATATATATATATATATGTGTGTGTGTGTGTGTGTGTGTGTGTGTGTGTATGTATGTATGTATACACACACACACATATATATATGTGTGTGTGTCTGTGCGTGTTTCTGTGTGTGCGTGATTGTGTGTGTGTGCGCGTTATCTGTATATGTGTGTTTTTGTGCTTGTGTATATATATATACATACACAGGCATATGCATATATATAGATATATGTAAAAAGATAAAGCGAAAGCGAGACATATAGTGCATAGTGTATCTCTATGTATTAGCAGGCGTAGTTATGTGCTTGTATGCGTATGTATACCTATATAGAATATTGTTTGAGTTGACTTTTTCAAACGAAAATTCGAAGTCGCGCCCAAGTTTTAAGACATATTTTTATCTATAATCACACAAACTCTCAAACACACACACACACACACACACACACACACACACACACACACACACACATGTAGGAAATACACATATATGTATAATACGGTGTATATATATGGAAATATACTTATACATGTATACACGCATTATATAGGCATATATGTGTATATCAATGCACTAAATATATATATATGTGTGTGTGTGTGTGTATGTGTGTGTGTGTGTGTGTGTGCGTAAGTATATATATATATATATATACATGCATACTTACACACATGTGTGTGAGTGTGTTCATCTGTTTAATCTCTCTTTGATGTAATATTGCACGTAAATCATTTTCATTTGTTGCCCTTTCATATCGGGTTACACGCGCTCGTTCAGCAACATACACTCTGTAAAAATCCGATTCAATTCCGCAATGTTAAAATAAACGGCGGAGAGATTGTGTTGCGGAACAAGCCTATTCGTGTTTGCATCTCAGATCGCTTCTCCGTTTTTGAAGAGTGGCTGTTTGACAGATTCGGTAAGGATAGGGAACCGATGAAAAAAAAGGGGGGGGGACATCAAAGAATATTCAAAGATATACAGGACCAATGAAAATTCATGGATATCTTATGTGGAATTCTCACGAAAATTAGCATATTCTAGATATTAGTCATTGATTTTGATTTTTAATCCAATATACGTTCATGTCCATAGTGTGAGGAGCATGTGACAATGGCGGAGAGAATTTTCACACGGACACAAAAACAATTACACATGCATACATAAGCACACACATACACACTTATGTGAGGGATATATATTTAAAAAATTTATATATACAATATGGTTACACTCCAAACTATATATGTGTATCTTAGCATATTTATACACACACAAATATTATGTGTATACATATATATGTGTGTGTGTATATAGATATAGATATATATAAATATGTATATATGCATGTATATATGTATGTATATATATATATTCATATGCACACACACATATATATATACAGATATTTATATATATATATATGTATATATGTATGTCTGTGTATGTATATGTATGTATATATATATATATATATATATATATATATACATATAAGTACAAAAGGGAGAGAATAAAGAGTGTGAGAGAGTGAGAGAGATACACACGTGTTTACATTTATCTGAGTTCGGTTCGTGTGTGTGTGTGTGTTTGTGTATGTTATAAGTACAAGGATTTCAAACATAATACTATTACTTGGTCTTTTTTTCAGTGCTTAAGCACCGCAGAAATGATTGCCTCAAAGCACTCGAAAAATAATAGCATGTTTCTATAATCTTGCAAGCAATGTTCTTGCTGGCATTGCTTCTGCTACGTGTTTGTAATATGTTAGCAAAACCATAAATATCATAATGTGACGTATGCTGCGGCCACTTCCCAAACCCCGCAGTTATCGGGGAAATAATATCAACCAGATATCAGCATGGACTCCCCATTATTTGAATCAAGATAATACAGTCACTCATTGTTTAATTTCAAGATGGTGGCCCACGATGGGGTCAGTCAGCTTGGAATCTCATCGTTGTAGTTATGCATTTTCTCATTTTATTAAGTTAACATGCAGCCATAGATGTTTGGTTATTTCACTTCCCATATAATGCGTATTATCTTACACATGCATCATGTAATCTTAAATCTTTTGAGCGAAATATGGTAGAAGGTCTTTGTATGAAAGACCAGCAGAAGGGATATTTCTTTTAGTGGATGACAGATTTAATTTGTCATCAAAGTGGTACCACCATCTAGCTCTATATTAATTGCAGTGAAATCAATACCGTCGCAAGTATAGTGGTACTGCTCCGGTTTTGAATCCCTAATGTACTCAGATACACGTTACCATTTTTCTACTAATTTTAGATTAAAACAATAAAAAATGATGCAAACCGGATAATATTGACAGCACATGATATAAATCATAACCGATAATTGTTATTCTTACATAAATATACATATTATTGGAGCGGAATTCGACAACGTTTCCGAGCTCAAATATATCAGATGTAGCATTGCTGTTGTAAGTGAAATGAAATCATTAAACCTGCAGGTCAATAACACCAACGATATTTCTCCCTATACTTATCACATCCATTTGCCAATTTATTAATTACACTCTTCTCTGCGGGTATTTATTCTTTAAACAAAGACGATTAATGCGTGAAGGTCATTGCTCCTTGCTGAGTAAGAGCAGGATATGCTACAAAAACAATACGAATACATGCTAAATTCATCAAATAGTCGACCTGCTAAAATTACTACATTCCCTTTGTTCTTTAAAAGAAAAGGCACGTTGGATAAATTTTTCCTACTAACATTTTATCAACAACAACAAAAAGGAAATAAGATAGCGATCCTCTTTCATTTATTATTCAGTTTCATCTCTTGCTTTGGCCACCCAATAAAGCCTCTGGTTCTATGATACAAACTTTCTGTTTAAAAGTGGTCTAATTTAAAAGCTTCATCAGAATTTTATGCTCCAAAAACACAGCTTAATAATGACAAAGTCATTTTACTAATTTTTTTTTCATTATTTCCAAAATTAATTGAAACCGAAGCGATGTATTTCAACAACACTTTTGACGCCAGCCTGCCTGAGGCCGTCCTTCGTTCTACGATAGAAACTGCCTTGTTTCGAAAATAATCTAAATTAAAACCTTCCCTCAAAATTTCATCGTAATTTATGTTCCGAACATCAAATTGGTATTTTTTTTTTTTTTATCGGATTCTTCATTTTCAAAATAAATTGAAATAAACACTGTGTATTTCAACAGAATTATGGTAACAAAACGGAAGACAATATCAGGAACACCGGCATGTTCATGAGCAGAAAATCTTTGATCATACGATTGTTCGGATATTTCTGAACCGGCTCGATACATTTCTTCAAGTTGGTCTAAGAATAAAGATCTAAGAAAGAATAAGAATAAAGATACTGCTGGAAAGAAAACAAATTAGGAAGTTACATCTAAATATTTCTCTCCAAAATTTTGTTGAAAAATGAATTTTTGTAGTATTTACGCTTTCCTTAATGTTATTAATGATCTACACGACACATAGAGAATCGGAATCTCTGCTCTTTGTCTCAGCATAGACTTGCGAACCGTATTTGGTTACGTAAAGTTAGGCATAGTTAGTACTTAGATGGGTAACTGTAACCACTTCCGAAAATTGGGTGCAACATGCATTATTTATGTTCTTTTTCTTTTAGATATTTTCAGGAAATCGAGCTAGCAAAATCGATCGTATGCCCGTCGAAAATCTTAGATGCATTTTGTCTGTCCTTACGTTCTGAATACCAATGCTCCTAATAATTGATCTCCTGAAGGCGGCGAGGTGGCAGAAACGTTAGCACGCCAGGCGAAATGCTTAGCATTATTTCGTCTGTTTCCTGAGGTCAAATTCCGCATGGGTCCACTTTGCCATTCATCCTTTCGAGGTCGATAAATCAAGTTCCACTTGCATACTGGGGGCAATTTAATCGATTGACCCACTTCCCCAAAAACTTTGGGGCCTTATGCCTAGAGTAGAAAAGAACAATTGATCTCCTGGTGCCAGTAAACGCTTGGTATTTATTGACTCGAATCCGGAGGAATTAAAAACCAAAAAAAAAGTGGATCCTATCAAGATCTTAGTAATTTAAAATATATCGTAATAAAAAACAGGAATAATAAATTATCCAAGTCGTTTATCGTTTTCCTTCTCTCTTCTCTGCACGCTGTCGTAAATCGCTGTGCGTTTTATACAGTTATCGTATTAACAAAACCGCAAAAGTGTCCTCAAATTCGTATGGTTTTCCATGAATAGGAAATAATAAAGCTGAATGTATTCATTTTGAATCCCCTACGGTAATACATAGCTTGGTTATATGGCAATTTAGGGCAGAAGTAACAGAGAAACGAAAATAAAATTAATGTGAGGAATCAGAATTATATCAAGTATTATATTTATGGACGGCTCCTTCCAGCAATATTGTCATTTTTGCATCAGAATACATACATTGATACGTATACATATATATATATACATATACACATATTATGGGTGTCTGTGTGTAAGTGAGTGCGTGTGTGTGTGCGTGAGTAACACAGGAATACATATAAAGATAGATAGATAAACCTATACACACCGACACATACATATGTCGTAAGGTGATCATTATTCGGTAATTTTCTCAATTCACTTTCATTTCATTATTATTGTTCAGTGTAGTCGTCGTCGTCGTCGTAGTAGTGGTAGTAGTAGTAGTAGTAGTAGTAGTAGTAGTAGTAGTAGTAGTAGTAGTAGTAGTAGTAGTAGTAGTAGTAGTAGTATCCTCATCGTCAACATTATTATTACTGTAGTTCATGTCATATTCTTTTATTTCATTTTATTTTTATTTTTTTGGCATTTGTTTCCCTTTTGTCATATTCCAAGATACTGTTTAACATTTCATTCTAGAAATATTATATTCGTACCAAACAAATAAATTTAATATATTTCCGTTTCACTAATATCATTCTCCTTTTTTTTTTTTTTTTTTCTATTCTGATCAATTGCCCTATTTCTATTCAGAAAGAAATACATAATTTTGTAGAAATTAGAACTTTCTTATTTGACTCTCATATCACACAATTCCATCTATAGGAGGGGACCCTCCCCCACGATTCCGTTTTTACATCTTTAACTGAATAAATCTGGGGCACCGATTTGGAGAACATTCCTCTGGCGTAATTGAAACACAAAATATCTGGAAAGACCTGACCCTTCGATTGGGCATCACCATCCTACCATCCTACTGATGTATTATAAAATATTCTTTCTATTGTTTTATTCTTTTACTTGTTTCAGTCAATTGACTGTAGCTTTGCCGCAACACTGCCTTTTTTACTCGACTAAATCGGCCCATTGACTTATTCTTTGTAAGCTTGGTGCTTATGGTATCGTTTTTTTCGGCCGAACCGCAAAGTTACGGGGACGTAAACACACCAACATCGGTTATCAAGCGATGGTTGTGGGGTTTGACAGACACAGACATAAACACACACGCACACGCGCATACTCATATAGGTGTGCGTGTGTTTGTGTATGTGTGTGGATTTACTAGTTGGAAATTGAAAGAAACCCGTCGTATACACACACAACACACACACGCCATCATCAAATGTCTCCTTTATAGTAACAAAATTTCCTTCTAGTCATACCCTACTACCTTCCAAGCAAAACGATATCCCATTCCTACAGCCTTAAATGCAAAATTATACCCCATTCTTACTGCCTCTGCAGTCATTCGTCTCACCACAGTAAAAACATTATTGATTGAAAGACACATTTCAGATAACAATGTATTTTTATTGGTGTGATTCTGAAATTTCTGTCCTACTGGAATAAATTAACTGTTTTCTATATTCACATCATGCTGTTTGCACAAATTATTTTTAGATCATTGCATGGAAAAAGGTCGTAAAAATAAAGATTAAATTTAAGTTTCCTGAAAATAAATCACAAAATGTATTTCAACGTTCGAGTAATAACCATAATATAATGTGTCTGGTAATAATTTAAATGTTACTGTATTAAAAAAAATAACGTTTTTTATAGAAAGGAGACATTGCAAATGACCGCCCTGCTTCAAGTAGTTTTCTAGGTTTATGTAAAAACTTCGGTTTGTGTTTGTGCTTGTGTCTTTTGTTTTTGCAATGAAATTTATGAAATATTCAATAAATTCAAGGCAAATATATTTTATTGTTTCTACTGTTTAGTGGACCAATTAGAAGTGTTTTATATCAAAGTCAATAGACGCGGTTGTAAGTAGAGTGGTGATGGCCATCAGGACATGCCAGTGGTTGATAATGTTGCGAAGGTCAACGAAAAAAGTTTGACAACAAAGTGATTGATTGATTGATTGATGGCACTATTAACGAGGCAATCATTAGTTAATTGGTTAATTGATTAATATGCTGAGGAATAATAATTGTTTCAAATATCGATCCAAATAGATGAAAGACAAAGTTCGACCTTGTTGGAAGTCGAACCTCAGAAAGTAAGGAAAGGGAAGATTTGCCGCTAAGCATTTTGTCCGAAAGGGTACCTTGATGATGTCGATTAATAACAGAAAAGAAGTGAAATACAACCAATGCGTGTGTATCTTATTGACTAAATAACCTCGCCAATAAAAATAACACGTGTTGCAGCATACGTTTCAGCATCATAAATATCTTGAAATATAAATACAATAGGCGCAGGCGTGGCTGTGTGGTAAGGATCTTGCTTCCCAATCACTTGGTTCTAGGAACAGTCCCATTGCGAGGCACTTTGGGCAAATGTCTTCTACTATAGCCTCGGGTTGACCAACGCCTTGTGAGTAGATTTCGAAAACTGGAACTGAAAAAATGCCCGTCGCGTGTGTGTGCGTGTGTGTGTGTGTGTGTGTGTGTGTGTGTTTGGGGGGGGGCGTGCGCGCGTGTGCGATTTTTGAGCAGGTTTGTTACAATATCGAGTTCAATCCAATTCGGCAGCACTGCTAACAACAGACTCCCCAAACGTGTTACGTCTCAACAATGACGCAACCCGGAAATGCATGAATGGAAATGAGGGCAGCCAACTCGTGTCGATTTACCTACTTGTACGTTACTTAGAACAACCTTAGCGGTGGTAAATTTCGCTGAATATTCATACAATCTAATCGTTCATTAACATTAACTAACTCGTAATATTTGTATTAGAGTTTTACAAATCGTTGTTTAATTTTATTGCTATTTTTTCTTTAATTAATTACAATGCTTGCAACATCACATTTTTAATTAAACACCTAGCTGAAGAGAAGGTAATTGTAAAATAAAGTTTTTTTCCCGAGTTTTACAAGCTTTTAACAAAATATACGGCCATCTCTGTATAAATTTAGTGCATTAAGATTTTAACTTATCCGCTGTCTGTAAATATTTGGTAACTATATTTTGAATAAGTATATATTTAACAAATTTTAATGTTTTTATCCTTCCCTAGTTACGGCCATGCTGGAATAAAATTTTCGAAAGTTAAGTCGATTACAACGCTTCAAATAGCTATTTTACACTGATAAATGATTTAATATAGACACAAAAAAAAGAAACTATTTCGAATCGGATATTTACAAGTTTTAAAACAATAACAAAGATTCCAGCTCATTACATGAAAGCAAGAACCTACATTAATATAGACATACACACATACTCAGACACACACTAACCTAACTGCGCGCGTGCGTGTATGTGTATGTGTATATATGTGTGTACATATATATATGTGTGTGTGTGCTTATTTGGTTATATATATATGTTTGTATGTGCGTATAAAAGATGCAATATATGTATGTATAAGAGATATAATACATATGTATATATATATATATATATATATATATGTATGTATGTATATGTATACACACATTCACACACACTACACACACATACATACATATATATATATATATATATATATATATATATATATATATGTGTATATATGTATATATATATATATATACATATATATATATATATATATATATATATATATATATATGTGTGTGTGTGTGTGTGTGTGTGTGTGTGTGTATATATATATATATATATATATATATATATATATATGTATATAAATACATGCACATAGACCTACTGGTATTTTTGCAGACACACAAACACACACAAATACACACCCACGCGCACACACATACACATATATGTAGGTATCTGTTTTTTCTTATATTTGAATGCGTATATTTTCTTACATACACTCATATGAAATTATGTATTTGTGTTTGTGTATATCAATGTGAGTACCTTTGGTTCAGGGCTTGTATTTGTTTGTCCCTTTTCGTCTCTGTATGTAGAAGATGTTTATTTACAACCACCAACCTTCCCTCTACATTTTGACCTACCATTAACCTGTCACAGAGAACATTAAGCAACGATGGTCTTCATTAGTTCATCATCACCAACTGATCTTTTCAACTGGAAACCCTTGTTAATAATAGTTGGATGGATATTTACATCCATAAAAGGATGGGGAAAATAATTTTTATAAATTTCATCGAATTTCCTCATTTAGAAGATTAAATTTAGGAAACCCACACATTTAACTTAATAAATCTATTACTGAGTTGCCGGAATGCATACAAATTTAATTGGAAGACCTACGAGCGAGGGAATGTTTGTGGTAAGCTGACCTACGAACCTAGAGGCGCAGCCATCGTGAAAATAGAAATCCGACGTGCTCGAAATAGACGCCAATACTCTGGGCATACCAGCTGGGACCTGTGACTGCCTAATGGTGCGGAAAGCTGGTGTCACCAAAATGAATTAGAGCACGTAGCATTAGTTATGTCGGGTAAAGGAAAGTGCTGTACAATTTGAACGCACCTGGTATATACATACATACTTACATACATACATATATACACAGATACATACACACACACATATATATATACATATAGGTACATATATATTTATATACATATATACATACATGTATATGTGTATACATAATTATCAATTGTGGCAACATCTGTTGTTGGCAGCAGAAGTGCTTCCATAGACACATACACACACACACAACACATGCACACACATACATATCAATATACATCGTATGTATACACGGTTTCATGTACTATTACTATAGATCATGCTTTTATGTATAACCATAAGGTAGCGTGTATATATATATACATATATATATATATATATATATATATATATATATATATATATATATATATATATATATATATATATATATATATATATATGCGTGCACAAGCTTGTATTCACGTGTGTGCATGTGTGCGTGCCCGCGCGTTTGTGTGTGTGCATGCGTGCGTGTGTGACACAAAGAGATTCTTCTTAATTGAAAGTAATTTGAGAATTTCCTTCCAGAATATCAATTTATTTGAG
>NC_142947.1:4326841-4336841 GCF_046866305.1 Octopus bimaculoides
AGGTGATATAATACGTAATTTTCATTTGCTCACCATCATGCCTCTATAAACTCTGAGGTAGATGAACTGGGAAGTCAGCGTTAATATATTTAATATTTTTACAATTTTCAGCATTCTGTGTAATCAAAAATTAATGAAGTTTTTTTTCAAAATTGATTTAAAATCTCTTCAGGTGCACCTTGAATCATATTTAATTGTAAAGCTTCCATTTAAGAAATGTTAAATTTATAAAAGTCTGAAACGAAATTCCTTCTCGTAAAAGATTTATGTTAATTATATTAACATCACTGTGTCTACTTCGTTCCGATAATGAACAGATTTTTACTAAATAATTGTATAAATTTGTAAAACTAATTGAATTTATTTCTCTAATAAGCGACGTGTACTCGGTGTGTATAATTTAGCAGATGTTATTAGAAATTTTTTGCGATATCATGCGAATTAAGGTATCAGAGAATAGACTACGAAATTGTATTAGTATTATAAATGAGAATTAAAATGTCAAAAAACAGAAAAGTATTAACAATCTGCATTGTGTACCGAAAGTGTGTTTCTGGTGTGGAAATAACCGGTATTGAATAATAATGTGTGACTAAACATATCATTCTTATATATTTAAGCCAAACTTTTCACATAAACATAACTATTCTTATTTCCACGACTCACTCTTGTCACTATTTGTTCTTTGTTTTCTTTTTTGTTTGTGTTTTTGTGTTTGTTTTCTTAATTAATCTTTGAACGCGATGAGTTGGCTAAATCGCCATGTCGCCAGACAAAAGGCTTACTGACAATTCTTCCGTCTTTTGGTTGTGAGTTCAAATGCCACCGGGGTTGACTTTGCCTTTTATCCTTTCAGATTCGATAGAACAAGTACCAGTTGCATACTGGGGAGCTGAAATCTACTAGCCCTCTCCTCTAAATTTTCAGATCTTGTGCCTATAGTAGAAACGGTTACTTTTTCATCATTGACAAGATTAAACTTCTTCCCTTTCTCACAATATATTTTAAGGTATCTGTATTGATGTCAGCGTGCGCATCTGTACACACACACACACACACACACACACACACACATATATATATATATATATATATATATATATATATATATATATATATATATATATATATATATATATTGTTTAAAGATGATGCCTTGGTGACGTGCAAGCATTTGCAAAGAAATGGGTTTGCTGTTTTTCTGAATGAAGAACAGAAAGTCGAAACATTTTTGACTATATTGGCTCGCTCGTCCAATTATTAATGTGGTGGTCATGTTTAGGTTCAGTAGAATGTAAAATTGGAAGTTTCATAAAACGATCGAAATCCTGAGTTTCATAATTAAAATGGCATTCATTCACAGAATGATGTTGTTGTTGTTGGTGGTGATGGTGGTGAGAGTAATGGTGCTAGTGTTGTTGAGGAAGTGTGACAGAAGCTGTGTGGCTCTTGTTTCTGAATGTGGTGGTCATGATTGTAATTGCGACTGTTGTTGGTAGTAATACTCTTGTGGTGATGATGATCATGGTGGTAATGATAGAAACGGTGGTGGTGGTGGTGGTGGTGGTGGTGGTGCTGCTGCTGCTGCTGCTGCTGCTGCTGCTGCTGGTGGAGGTGGTGGTGTTGCTGCTGCTGGTGCTTTTCTTAGTAATGGTCCTAGAACAAGTCTTATTTAATCTTTCCATGAACAATAGAGTTCCATCGTCTATGCAGCGCCAAATACATTATTTTATATTTTCTTCCTTTGTTAAAAGGTTAGACTGCTGTGTTTTTGAGGAGATTCGTCTGCAGCTATTATTTCTCTCAACTCAAGCGACCATAGTGAAACACGAATTTTTTTCATTTTCGTCGTGGAAATATCGGTTTTAATTGATAGCACAACTCCGGGATATCATAAACAATTTTCACAATTTTTGTCATTTTTAGAGATCATTAAACATTTCCAAAGTTTTTTTCCAGCTGACAAAATATTCTGTCACCTTTTATGCTGTAAACTAAATATGCAGAGGTAAATATTTGCGAGATAACGCAGGGTAAAACCTAAAAGAAATTTAAATTGTTAAAAACAGCAGCTAAATTTCACCAACTGGTGCCATGATGACTATTAAACGAGTAAGGACTTATAACAAAATGTAGTTCTAGGTATAAAAAAAAAAACACGTAGTTGTGACTAGAATGCTTCTTACGTTTCTTTCCCTCAAAGCTGAGCTGATTTGAAGGAGGATCGTGTACATTAACAAGGCGATATGCATTCTCGTGTTAATTATGCCCCTCGTATTTATACAATTTTTGCAAGCTTGTATACATATGAATATACATATATGTGCGTATGTGTGACCGCGTGCATGTATATATGTGTGTGTGTATTTGTGTATGTGTGCGTATATGCATATATATATAAATGTATATGTATGTGTGTATCTGCATGTGTATACATAACTATGTATATTTATATATGTATATCAATCTATCGATCCACATGTGCACACGCGCACACGTAATATATATATATATATATGTATATATATACACATACATATTACATACATATGCTCAGCAGGAACATGCTTGCTTCCTACCTTCTTTTTAATTATAATGACTCATGTAGCGTAAATGATTTGAACCACACATGAGATAACCCGGACTTTCCACTTGCAGGTATTTCCTAATGTCTGCTTTGTTTGTTCAACGATAGAGTATTAAAACTTTAACTACCTTTGCTTCGTAAAAATATTCAATGAATTCTATAAGAATTATAGTTTTGGTTAAATAATTTTATTATTGAAAGCTCATTATTGCGACAAGAGAAAAGTAAAAATAAAAGTAAAAAAAGAGTTAAATACTATATGTATATACGTACACACGCATATACATATACATGTGTGTGTGAGTGTATGTGTGTGAGTGTGTGTGTGTTTGTTTGTTTGACTGTATGGATGCGATTGAATGTGATTGTATGTCAAATAACTACTCTATTTAATTTATGAATAGTTTCCCTGCTAGTCACGAGCTTAATAAATATGACAAGAGAGGAAGTGTATATACGGGAACATTAATTTTATTGATAGACAATAAGTAACAGAAATCCAGAGAGTGAGAAGAGAAGACGAAGAATATGTTTTTTTTTCTTTTTCTTCTAAACCGCTTTCGATGATACTTCCACTCTAGCTGAATGTATTTTTAATATGTTCATTAGAATATCTCATTATATATTCATAAGTAAATTAATCTACCCAAAATCCTGGAATGTTATTTCCATATGACACCCGAAGCAAGAATAATGAAGTGAGTGTTGGACAAGTAGAGACTTGCAAACAATAGGCAAAAAACAAAAGGAACTCTCAATACATTTTACTCGACATAAAGTTGGATGTTTTCTCATAATTCATTACATTAATTCGTATTTAATGAATGTTCAAATTAAGCTGACCTCGAAGCATTTGGTAGACAATTTCATATAATTGTTTCTCAAAATCTTTGCTTGATTGTGTGTCCCAAAGCGTAGAAAACAAATTTAATTTAGTAAATCATATTTTCTTTCTTTTATATTTTTAATCATTAACTTCTCTCTTAAAAGGTTCTTAATGTGAAATACTTTTCAGAAAACTTATCAGATTATTAATGTAATTCCAGGTTGTTTTTTCTGTTTGTATGATTTGTTTGTTTTTTTTTTCTATTTTTTAATGTAATTTTATTTTACATTTTTATTTTTGCTTCTTGATTTGCTTTTTAGTTTCAAGATAGTACTTAAAACATTTTATTAACAATAAGTTACAGGATTCACTCAATCACACTGAAAATAGAAAACTTTTGTGGAAAATAACGAGTTTTTTAACCTGCGGTCTTACATTTTCTTTACTTTTGGATCGATTCATTTGAATTAAAATGGTGGTTTGACGTTTAAACAAAATATTTGACAAATCTTTAAGGAGCCGATGTCTTACTGATGTATTGTATCAATACGATATAACAATAAATCATGTGTTTACTGAAGGCTATTCATCAAGTGACAAGCAGTTTTCTCTTGTTAAACTATAGTCGAGTCCGTTATGAAATGCCCCATACATGTCAGAAACTCGAGCCACATGTCAAAGGGCCATTTCTAAACCGACGTTCACAGTTTTAAATGATACTCATGATATAAATTGAGATAGATTGTTGTACTCAGCATTTTATCCGATTTCATGCCGTTCAATTAGAATAATTAGACTTAATTTTGAAATGTTATTTCATTGTATCTCCTCGGCATTATATGTCATCACCAGCCGAATTTGGCATGTGTCATATGTATAAAGACACAATAGGTTTAAAATAGCAATCTATGTATTACACTCAACGTCAAAACGCCGCTCTTAGACATGGTGCTGATTTATATTTTTCTAAGAAAAATTTATTCATAAACATGTGTTAAATACACATGAAATTTGGACGACAAGAAGCCAAACCATGACAACATCAGCAGTAACATTCCTACGTGGAAGTCTCTACTTATTAGGCTGTCTTGCTAGATAAAGAAGCTATGTCTCTCTCAAAATTTCACACTGCAATTTTAAATACAAAAGTAACTAACCATTAAATCATCCTTTCTGCTGCAGCCTGAAATCTTGCGAGAGCGGGGCTAATCGATTATATCGGCCGCAGACAATTAATTCATTCTAGTTTAGACACGGGGCATAGAATTTGTGCAGAGTGGGGTACATTGACCCCACAGCTGAACTTCTACTTATTTTATTGACCTCGAAAAGATGAAAAATAAAGTCGACATCCTGGGGATTTGAATTCAGAATGTAAAGTCTGGCGAAATACCGTTCAGCATTCTGTCCGGTTTGCTACGGTTCTGCCAGCTCGCTTCCTGGGTGTATACATTAGATAATGAACACGGATAAAAGTTTTTTTGGAATAAAAGTTAGACGGTCACGCTTGGATACCCTCTGATCTTAGATCTGCTCAATCATATCTAACATGGAGATAAACAACGGAAATATCAGCAACAACAACGAAAACAGCAGCAGTAGCGACAGCGTTGAAAACTCTGACATATCCCGACAACTGATGGACATCTTCAAAACATTTTCCTTCAGACGTAATAACAATGAAATCTTTGCAATGTTATTCCCAAATAAAAACACTCAGATTTCCTGATGTGTATAGGATGTGATAAACTGTTGTAGACAGGCGTGACTTATTTAATTAGCACCGAGTGTCTCCATACACACGTTACGCAAACACATTAAAGTGGCCAGATTATATTGTCGACAACACTCAGTAAGTTATTTTGGATGGTTGCCGGTCATCGCACTGTACAGCGGCCATTAAGCCACTCACCGCTTGCCAAGAAACATCGCTCACTAAACCCAACATAATTTACTGAAGTGTAAAACTTTAACAACTTTACTGATGTCCATGTACAATGATGTAATGTACTACTTAGGCAATAAAATGTTGTACCTAGAACGTACACACACCCACACTTACACACACACACACACACACATATATTGTGTAAATGCGTGTGCGTGTGCTTGTGGTTAGATATATGTATCTCTGACCGTGTATGTATGTATATGTATATACATATATATACATATATATATGTGTGTGTGTGTGTGTGTGTGTGTGTGTGTGTGTATGTATCAACATACATATATACTATTTTATAAATATATATATATATATATGAAGTGTGTATGCGCGCGTGTTAATATATATATATTCTATTATATATATATAGACTTACATGTATACTATTATATATATAATATATATACGTATATGAACATACATATACTATTACGTATATATTACACATACACATATATTACATATACATATATATATGTATATATATATATATATATATATATATATATATATATATATATATATATATATATATATATATATATATATAAGAAAGTGGAATGGAGAGAGAAACAGAGGAAGAAAAAGAGAGAGAGATACTTACAAACATATATATAAATCAATGCCATTAGGAATCTATGCAAAAGGACATTATTAAATACCATACACTTATAACATTAGAGACGTATATAATAGTTGTATCTGACGTAGATTTGTATCCGAAAACAACATTACGAAGATAAATATATGTTTTGCCTTCTTCCTCTCTCTCTCTCTCTCTCTCTCTCTCTCTCTCTCTCTCTCTCTCTCTCTCTCTCTCTCTATCTCTCTCTTTCTCTCTCTCTCTCTCTCCTCTTTCTCTCTCTCTCTCTCTCTCTCTCTCTCTCTCTCTCTCTCTCTTTCTCTCTCTCTCTCTCTCTCTCTCATTTAGGTACACTGATAGAAACGAGTGTGTGTCTATGTGTATGTATGACTGTATGATTGTGGGTATTTGATAAAGGGATGAACTTGTCTTACGAAATCTTACCTATTCGTCAACAAAAAAGCATTACAGTGAAATGGGTTACATTTACAGAAAAGATAATATTTCAACTGAATGTAATGGTGTTTGTTTATCAAATACAAGGTTTTTAACTCTGGCGGGTCAGTAACCTTAATACATAAAATTGCTCGCATATAAATACACTTATATATATATCTGTGTGTGTGTGTGTGTGTGTGTGTGTGTGTGTGTGTGTGTGTGTGTGTGTGTGTGTGTGTGTGTGTGTGTGTGTGTCTGTGTGTCTGTGTGTGTCTGTGTGTGTGTGTGCTTGTGTGTGTGTGCCGTTGTTCTGAGCAGCAGTATGGCCTTCCCCTCAGCGCCATCCTCTCACCCCATTGTGCTGCTACTGTCCTAGGATCTGAAAATTTGGTACAGTTCCTGTATCTCACTGTATTTGTGTGTTCACCCACGGTGTTGCCATCGTAGTTGTTGTTGTTGCTGTTGTTTTTGTTGTTGTTATTGCCATCGTTGTCACCGCCGCTGCTGCTGTCGTTGTTCATCGTGTTGTTGGTAGTGTTGCGTGCGCGTGTGTGTGTGATGACCATTAGAAAATATTGTTTGAATCTAAGACTTGCATCGATTCAAAGAAAGTGACAGAAGTGATAAATGTCATTTTCTCCGAAGTTAGACATTACAGCATTATTTATTCGGAAGGAGTTGAATTCTTGTACCTGAGACGACGTTATATTCCTTATATTTCACTTTGCAGCATACGCATTCCTTAAAATCTCTTCGAAGTGTAAATCAGGAGTTTGTTAATAATTCTACCTTCAATGTTATTGCAAATTTATTCAAAAAAGATGAAGAAAGAATTGAAACCGTGTTTATGTCATGATATATAAGAAGTTCATAGCAGCCATTTCAAACTCTCCCATTTCTCTTACTATATGCAGTAACACCTGAAATATTTTGATCTATAACCAGGCCTCTTGTTCTCTTTATAGACGACTTTGGTGTCACAAATATGTGATGTTTACGTTATTGTACAACCATTTCTAAGCCGTTCTCAGCTTATCTAAAAGTATCCTCGTTTGATTGTTTTTTCTTTTGTTTTTTTGTTCTCTTAATTCAATATTCTGACTTCTTTTACACCATCTATCTAAATTTAGAAATTTGTTCGAACTTACATCATAAATAATAAAGGTGCAGCTATTATCTGCAGCTATTGCAGCTACAGTTGTATGCAAGCTACTAAAAGATTAATGTAGCCGATGTCTTCCTGATATCTATTTGTTGTTTTTCACAGAAAACATGTTTTTATGACATGAAATTCTATTTTAGGATTTCGGGAATAAAAGCGAGGTGGCGATGGACAACAGCTATGAAGAACGATCATGGTTGTATTATTACATAGATTGTTGAGGTTAATTTCCTGTTGTAGTCAATCGCATGAACATAATATTTAATTATGAGTTAACTTCTGAGAGCACGGTGATGTTTAATAATATAGACACATGTTTGGAATAGTCTTCTTTCGTTGTCAAAAGTCTCTCAATAACAACCCTTCTGATACCAACAAACCAGTGCAAATTCCCAGTTTTGGTGCAAATTCCCAGTTTTGGTGCAAATTCCCAGTTTTGGTGCAAATTCCCAGTTTTGGTGCAAATTCCCAGTTTTGAAGTGATCTAAATTAACACCTTTCATTAAGATGCCATTTAAATTTATATTTCAAACACCAACTTAATAATGATGCATTTTTTAAAAGCGCATTGTATTATAACAGAACTATGTTAATGATGAAACGAATATTGTCTTTTCCTTACCGCATAATCATTTCTTATTCAACATTTGACGCTATTTTTAATAAATGTTGCAGCACTAACTTAACTATTGTTTTCGTCGTAGAGTTGGCATCCCGAAGAGAAAGATTTCTACAATATCTTTTTAAAATTTAATTTATACACGTTCTCGTGAGCAATAATCAACGTCTATATATTGACTCTCTGATTATACCCTTCGCTGAAAAATTCTTAATCAGATTGAACTGTATACAGAGTTATCCTCCCTACTTGCTGAAACGATTGATCTATTATTAATGATTGACTTTTTGTTGTATTTTCCCCACTGCATTTAGATTTCTTATTCGATTTTTTGTCATTTCAGAAAGAATGCTGAAAATAGTAATTGCATAGTATATATTTAAGTTTTGTAAATCGTATGGTAATTAAAATTAAATTCCAACTAAGATACGATTACAATCCTTAACAAACTGCCTACAGAAAAACCGAGCAACCCACTTAAGTCTTT
The DNA here is from genome assembly GCF_046866305.1 of Octopus bimaculoides. NCBI lineage: Eukaryota > Metazoa > Mollusca > Cephalopoda > Octopoda > Octopodidae > Octopus > Octopus bimaculoides. The sequence goes on from NC_142947.1 coordinate 4,335,492, forward strand.
GCTTGACAATATAAAACCGAACACGTCCTAAACGCAATCTCGCTACTTGAAACATTTCTCCTCACAACCGTTACTTGATTGATACCATATTTCACTTTATGACAGCTACACTGCACAGACTGTTCATTCGTTTAGCAATACTTCGGCAAGGAGATTGTTAAGAATATTAATTAACAGCTCGATATTAAGTACCAACTGATTGCTGTTATAGACATCTATCCCTGATTTTCGCCGGAGTCAAACACGCATGATTTAATAGATACAACCCAAAGGAGTAAAACAAGAGAGTAAATCGAAATATGCCACGAGCAAAATTGTAGGGTTTTTTTTTCTTTTTTTTAAATTAAAATCTCGATGCACAAAACCAAATGTGACAATGGAATTAAACCCGTTTTAGGAAACTGAAAGTTTATACGCGAAAGTGTCTCAGCAGATTTTGCAGCATTAACCTCATCAACATAAAACACATTTCCCACTCTGCCAGTTATTTCTGAAAGGTTTTCTACACTCCTAGAAATAGATACAAAATGGGCAAATTGAACGTATATACTTTTACTTTACATCTTAATTAAATACTGCTACGTACATACAAATACACACACGCACGCACACACGCACATACACACGCACATACATACGCAGAAACATGCACGCACACGAAGTATTACGATAATGAAATCTTTCATTTAAAAACAAAGCGGCATTTTCATGCGATACAAACGATACACATTTAGATTGCTAGATCGATAACCTATCGAATTTTTCCAGTTCATACATTTAACATTCTATCGATAAGATTTTTGGAAAAGATTAATTATGAACAAAACCGGCAGAAAGTTGCCAAATAAAGGTGGACTTGAATTTTGTATGCAAAAAGAACGACAATATAATACTAGATGAGTTATTATTGTTGCAATGGCACATTAAGGCAGCATCAATATTTATCAGAGAGATTACGAAGACGTGGTCGGAATAAACATCGAAGAAGTATGTCTAAAAATACTCGGTTCAAAGACAATGTTTTGTTGTGTGTTTTATTTATTATAATTGCATATTTATGTGAAGAGATATGCGTGTATATACACACACAAACATACGTATATACAAATATAGTATGTATATTTGTGTCTGTATATGATTGAGTGTGTTTGTGTGTATGCGTTTGAGAGGGTTTCTGGATGTATGCGTGGGAGAAAAATTCGTTACATTACTTTACACAAAAGCTTCGCCTCCAACGATCTCAATAATCCGAGAGTTCATGCTACAGATGGCCAAAACTTTCTGTTCTGTTAACCATCTTAAAAATCCCCAAAAAATTATATCTTTCCAAGCCATACCGTTTCAGGGTCA
>NC_142947.1:4354341-4361841 GCF_046866305.1 Octopus bimaculoides
TCTATTAGTAGTATTATTAGTGATTTCTGATTCGGGTAAATCGTTTGAATATTTCTGAATTATTTCGGTTGTGGTTTTGATTGTGGCTAATGTTCTTTTTCTGGAAATTGCTGATCATAAATTGATTTATGGTTCCTGGAAGGATTATTATCTGAAGCAATATCCAGTGAAAGGGTTCTAGCAACTGAAAATAGCGTCACACCACCACATATACATGTTTGCATATTTATATATCTACACAGGAATGTGTTCATATGTGTGTATATATATATATATATATATATATATATATATATATATATATATATATATATATATATATATATATATATATATATATATATATATACGTATATATATGTATATATGTATGAATGTTTATTTTGGGTGGATTTACATACATGCATATGCAAAGACATGCAAATATATACGGATATGTATGCGTATATATATGTATATATAAGCATGTATTTATGTATGTATGTATTCTTGCATGCATGCCTACAAAACTATACTAACACTTGCACAATATACACTTGTATAAATATATATTTATATTTATATATGTATATATATATATATATATATATATATATACATTTAAATACATACATTTATATACAAGCATACGTGAATGGATACACACCCACCCACACATATATATTAATATTTATATATGCATACACATACATGCATATATATATACATATATATATGTATATATATATATATATATATATATATATATATATATATATATATATATATATATATATATATATATACATATATATATATGTATGAATATATATTCATGTATATATTTATATATACATACTTATACTTTTGTATGTCTCTCGTAGGAATTATAGTTAATATAGATAATGTAATTTGCTAAATAGGCTCAAAACATTATAGAACGGCATCGATTGTATTTACAACGTGTACGTTAAAATGCATTTGAGGATATGTTTGTATTACGTATTATAGATATACATATAAATAGACGAATAGACGAAGAATAGATAGATTGATAGATAGATAGATAGATAGATAGATAGATAGATAGATAGATAGATAGATAGATAGATAGATAGATAGATAGATAGATAGGCAATCAATTTCTGTTCCTGCGTAAAAAAACATTGTGAACCTAGCAACAGTCTCAATTTTTGTCATTGGTCCATAGCAACGGTAATGTTATTGAGAATGTTTATTAATATAATGTTAAGTATTGTACATTAAAATGTGTAAAATAAATATTTAAACATGGATTTAATATTTAATCTCCATTACACTGTAGAACACATATATAATCTACTTTGAACTTTAGGAGTTTATTCGTAACAAGGATGAAGATTATGTTCTCGTCGGTCACTCATTTATTGGTAATCGTTGTCGATGAGGAATCAATGTCAGCAAATTTGAGAAACGGCGTCGTCCATACCATCGATATTTGTACTCGATTTGTACTTTAGTTAACCGGCCTTGAAACGATAAAATGCAAAGCTGATCCTGGTGCATTTGAAATGAAAATGTAAATGAAGCGGAGGAAGTAACACAAGGCCTGCTTTTTTTCTGTTGCTCTAACGATTCTGACAGTCCACTGATGTAATAATGCTATCCGATTTTGTCTCAAGGTCAGCCAACTCGATACAGGAGCTTTGTCGATACCAGTGGCCTCAGTAATTTATTTACACTTCATCGAACGCGACAGGGTGAGTATATTGGGATTTTAACTCAGAAAGTAAAATTCTGGAACAAATACCCCTGTGCATTTAATTCGGCAGAATGTAATCCATTAGAGGATCACAGATAATCCAAATTTTAGGGTCACGAATATTATCAATGAACAAAAATTAACGCCATCCGGAGCAAATTACTCTATTAAAATTTACTGGCCATGAGTCACAAGAATCGAACTCACCACATGATCGTCAGTCCAACGCTGAGAGCACTAGGACACGCGCCAAATATTTAGATTGATAGCTCCGTTGATAGAGCAGAGAACTGCAGTGCAGAACACAGCAATATATAGCAAATATATTCAAAAGAAATGTTCAGAAAAATAAAAATTGTAGAGACTGCAATATTGTGAATGATATGTGTGATACGACATAAAAAATGTCTTCAACAGAAATATATATTAATTACTTCTTCGAATTTTTATATCAAAGTGAATGATTCGCGATTTGAAATGTAGTTTTTCCTGCGGTATCTTGAAGAAATATTTATAAATCTAGAGACTTATCATAATATAAATTTGTTTTTCTTCGATTATGTCGAAGAAATATTTACAAATTTAGAGGTATCAAAAATAATTTACATATATATATATATATATATATATATACGTACATGCATATATTCGTATATATACAAACATACGCACACACACACACATACATACATACATATATATATATATATATATATATATATATATATATATATATATATATATATATGTATGTATGTATATGTATGTAAGTATATATGCGTACATATGAATACACACACACTCATATGTATATATACATACATACATAATACATATTCCTGCATGTTAGCTGACATTTTGAAATGAAATGCAGACATTTTCTCCCAGTTGACTAATGTTTTTTGATTTTATTAATTTTAACAATCTTGTATTAGTTTGATTCTCCCGCTGTTTGTGTGCGTAAACGTGTGTGATTGTGTAAGTGTGTGTATAAGATTGTTGAATGTGTTATGTATGTATGAGTGTATATATACTTATCCCAGGAATAACGTTAATGTGAATGTAAAATAATGACAGTGTATCCAGTATACATATACAGACATGTCTAAATAGGTAATAAAAATCACATGAATAAATTGTCATCTCGTGTGTCTCAATAGAGAGTATTAATACATGAGGCACATAATGCCAGTGCACCAACATATATATATATATATATATATATATATATATATATACTAGACTAAGTACCCAACGTTGCCCGGCAAAGTATTCAGGCAATTGTTTGCCAGTTTGTAAAATGGGAATTCATGGTACTTATGCATGTATATATATTTAACATAACTTCTGGACTAATTTAATTGGAACTATACAAGCAATAATAATCAATTTAATCTCTGGAGAAAATTGTGAGTATGAAAGTATTGTCTGAAAGGATATTGATAATGTTTTCTGTAATAAAGAATAGAGACAAGTTTACCATGTATAACTTCTTTCCCACAGAAGGATATCATTTGGAAGAGGCAGCTTCAATATATTACATTTTGATACTTACATATGCAGGAGGCCCTCATACGTATAACGTCATGACTTGGAAACCTCCAATTATTCATATGCTTAATAGAAACAAACGTTTTAACTGTAACATTATTGTGTTATGTCTGGGAAGAGTTATTCTCTTTCGGTGCCTTATAATTTAAAAAGAAATAAGTAGAAATTTTACCGGTGAGTGTGTTAAATTATAAGGCACCAAAAGAGAATGAGTCTGCCCAGACACAATAGAATATGCTTCAGCACACCAATCATACAAAGAATCTTCCAAACCAAATCCAAAAACGAAATATTCTCCTGTTACCTTTGAGATAAGTCTGATATAAGGGATATTCAGCTGCTATTTCTACCTGATCGAGCAATTACATGGAATTTCTAGCATTGACCTGTGGTTGCAAACACTAAATGCTTTGCCAATTGATTTAGCTTAGTGTACAACGATGTTGTGATGTGAATCATTTAGTTTTTGGTCAGAAGCCCAATATACTATCCGATAAGACAACCGTAATGTAGAAGATATATTACAGATGTAATACATACATGAGTTATTGATATCTATTTTGCATATGGAGGATATCATCATTTATCATACATCATAAAACCAGACGAGTCTACATGGTCTGTATGTGTGCGTGAGATTGTGTGTATGCGTGTATTGGAGTGTGTTTGTGTAAGTGTTCAGCAACAGAAAATGATGAAAGAATATGATAAAAGAGAAAACAAGTGAGTGTGAAAAACGGCAGAAGGAAGGAAATGAAAGAGCATTCCAACGGAGAGAGAGAGAGGGGGGGGGGAGAGGGAGAGGGAGATGGAGAGGGAGAGGGAGAGAGAGAGGGGGGTTAAACAAAATACAACTCGTAGCTTGGAAGACAGGAAAAAATAAAGATGTGAATTTATATGCATATACACTAAAGTAATATATGTGTATATATATATATATCCATCAATTTACCTATCTATCTATGTATCTCTTTATCTCTCTCCCTCTCTCTCCCTCTCTCCCTCTCTCTCCCTCTCCCCCTCTCACTGTATATATACTTACACACACACACATATACGCACGCACACAGCGTTGTGAAAAAAACTACAATTTATCACTTTAAAAAATATTGAAGAAGCAACCACCATTCATTTTGAGAATTATAGAGGAGAAGACTATTCACATATATTCTTGTTTTTAGTCTTGTAATTGTTGTTATTTTGCATGGTTCCCTCCTGTTGACTTCTGTTGTGGAAGATCTGTCTATCGATATATTTCTCGTCGTGACCATCCCGTCTTCTCAGGTATAGTTTATACCAGACTCATATATTCTTTCAGTTATTTTTATTGTTTCACCTCAAAGCTATTATGAGAAATTTGAGACGATAAAATTGTTTGTATCCTGTCCACATACCACGTACTCACTTTTTAATTGGCTGTCAGTCTGTCAGTCTGTCAGTCATGCTGTGGTCAGTTATAACTTTACGGCATGTCGTAATGTTATAAGTAAGTTTGTGTTCGTAATAGTCATATATTCAACAACTTTAAGGGAAACGGTGTATACATTCAAATACAAGTCGTTAAGGTCCTTTCATTGACAGAGGCTGCTTCATGACTCTCTAAGTTTAAACCTTAGCTCATGTGTACTTATCTGTGTATGTGTGTGTGTGTCTATATATGCGAGTCAATGATCTCTGTATATGAATTTATGAAAGTTAGAGTATACGTAAATACGATTCCTTACTTTTTATCTCACAATTCAGCTGTGATATCATTACAAGTTGTTTTTTCACTAGAACTTTTTTAATTCTTTTTCGTTTTTCAACCGTGGTATATTGATTAAAATTCCAATCAATTCACCAGTCATCTAATTTGCGTGTTAATTGAAGTCTCCATTGTAATGTAAATCTATACGGAAGATTTTGAAAACAATTTATCACTTAATATTACCATAATGCCACAAACATAATGGTTTATTGTTGATATAGTGAGTTCTAGAAATTGTATTAATCGAGTAAATATTGGAGAATGATAATTTAAAGAAGTCACATACTTGTAAAGACACTGTTGAATTCCTGCTGAAAATACGAAAATATTCATGAAACGTTCGGCTGTTTTTCGTTCTTTTTCTCTTTTTAGTATTTTTTGTTCTGCCTCCACCCACCCACATTTTTATTTCTTTTTAGTTATACATCATGACAATGTGTCGCAACTGCGCAAGTTGATGAATGGCCTGTCGCATCTACTTTATGTTATGGATTAGTGAGATGAGAAAGAGTAACATCTATGAACTTCATTATATAATTGGGTTAGTATGAAAGAACGGGTTCTGCCCTCGGAATTCGCACGCTTTCTAAAACCTCGACAAGGTGACATTGTTAGTGTTTATCTTCGGTAGCTGCAGGTTATTTTGCAAGCAGTTCAAACCGAGATGTGCTTTACTGCGCCTGGTGACCGTTTAAAGGTGCCCTCATTGGCTCATAGAAAATCTGCCATATGATATTGGAAAATTGTATTTCAATATAGCTACGAAATGCTGATTCTTAAAGAATTTCTACCGACTTTACGAAATGTTGTGAACATAATTAAAATGTCTGAAACAATATCAAGGAGAAGGTAAGGAATGTTTGACTTTCGATTTGAAACCCCAGACTAACTGTTACTAAACACAGCTGCGATTAAATAGTCTCTAGCTAAGACCAACCCATCAATATTATTCTCATACGTTATGTACTTAATATTACGTTATCCAAAGAGGTCTTAAGCATGATCATTTGAAATAGCTTGGAGCGTGATTTAAGAGAAATCGAGTTGTTATTTCTAATAAATTAATTGACCACTTATCTCTCTCTTCTTATTTCACGTGCTACATTGTACCAAAAAGAGATCTGACAGGAGAAAACCCAGAAGAATTATCTGCGAGTTTATAAGCAAAAACTAAGACACAAATGAACATAATTTGTGATATTCTATCTAAAATGAAACTAAACAAAAATACAAATAGAGAATGGAAGGTTACAAAGCGATACAAGATGGCGACATGTGTATGTGTTTTTGTCTGTGTGTGTACCATTGTATGCATGCATGTGTCGGCGCGCGTGTGCACGTGGGTGTGTGCGCGTGAGCGTGAGTTTTTGAGAGTGTATTCATGAAAATGAAAATGATGAACAGAAAGAAAGCTATAATCAACAATTTTCGTGCAAAACCAAAGAATTTATCTCAAAATAACAAGACTTAACAAGTGATGCAATGCGTTTAATACGACAGCAGTGAAATATTTACGAAACATTTTAAATTCCTACTATCTTACAAGTTTCCACAGGTTTTAGTAAATAAATCTCTGGCAATGAAGCGACAAATAACGAAATACATATTTTATAGAATACACATGGCTTCCATATAATCTCTTCACTTATATATTATAGATTAGAGGATACAGAAGATTATTATCATTTATGTCTTTCCTCTGTTCTACATAACGTTGATGTCTGTATGTATGTATGTAGGAAAACCTTAAACAGAACGATGACAGCTAGCTATAAGTATGTGTATGTGTGCGTGAGTGCGTATGTTTGAGTAGGGATGTGTGCATGCATATGTATCCATATTTATATGGTAATGAATATCCATATATATATATATATATATATGCTTACGCGAGTAAGCACATGAATACAAAACAAGGTGGGAAAAGTAGTACTCGAAAACGAGAGGTAGAGTAATATGCCTTTTCATTAAAACTGCATCGTTAATAAAGAAGTAAATATATATATATATATATATATATATATATATATATATATATATAGAGAGAGAGAGAGAGAGAGAGAGAGAGAGAGAGAGAGAGAGAGAGAGAGAGAGGAATAAGAATTAAAATGTTTAGAGCTGCATTTCCTGTTTTAAAATTACACTTTGGTTATATGTCTGTCGTTCTATAGTATAAAATGTTCTTTTATTTCTCAGTATGGTAAGACTTGAATTAGGGCATATCTGGCCGTTATTTATACGAGCTTGTAAGATCTGAGTCGCATTATGAAAGGAGCAAACACAATAAGACGCGTTACACTACGACCAATATTATTTTCCGTTTATACCACAACGTATCGCTTAAGGCTTAAAGCTTAAGCAATATGTTTATCTTGTGAAGTTACGTGGCATTTAAAGCTCCAGTTTCGTTACATATGTTTTATTGAACTGCTTATATAAATATGGGAACATTGTAAGGTTCCGAGTTTTACGTAATAAAGAC
>NC_142947.1:4364341-4366841 GCF_046866305.1 Octopus bimaculoides
TAGATAGATATATATATATATATATATATATATATATATATATATATATATATATATATATATATATATATATATATTAATACATGTGTACACATACATATACATGTATGTATATATGTCTATATTTATATTAAGACATATGCGTATGCGAACATATATATATATTGATAGATCCATACATACGTGCACACACACACACACACACACACACTCACACAGCGAGGTGCTTTCCTATCCTGTGTCTGAGCAAATACTATGGTTTCAGAGCCGCCATCAGTGTGTATTGGGATTTTGGTTTTCTTTTCAATTCATCACATCATATGGTTTGTTAATACCGTGTGTGATTTTCCAGTGCTGGCTCTCTTTAAAGTGTTTACTTTGCAACATAGAAGTACCCATTAAGCCGACCATAGCTGTATACAGTCAAACATAGAGATATATGTGCGTCAGCGAGATTATATATAAACGCGTGTGTGTGTGTATGAGAGATGGTAAGAAAGAGACTGGGGGAGAGAGAGAGTGTAATTGCAGAGGAATTTTTAATAGTTCTTCCAGCGAATTATATAGATATTTTTTCCTTCTTTTTTGTCTTCGTAAATATCGATTTTCTGATAAACTCTTAGTTGCAATGTTAATAGATAAAAATAAATAAATAAATATATAAGCTGTAAATCGCATCATACTTAGTTATATTTCTTCCTCTCTTCTCACACATAAATTCGTCGCTTAGTTGCGTCTCACATTTTATTTGATATATTTTATCCACGAATTTATATGATAATATTCCGAATGAGATTTCGCCGATCTATTTGCAACAGGATTCACTGACCACTATCAGCTTTCTCTATATTCTATAATCAAACAGTTTTTTTTTCTTATGTGTTTTTCTTATTTAAATCTGAAGCTGTCTATACCTTGCTTTATTATTATATGTCTTAATATATTTCTTAGAATATATATATATATATATATATATATATATATATATATATATATATATATATATATATATATATATATATAATATATGCACACAGACATGTAGATAGATAGATAGATAGATATGTATACATACGTATTTTTATATATAAATGTATATGTGTTTGTTTTGTGGGGGGGGGGGTTGTGCTTTGTCATTTGTTTTGTTCCATAGTTTATGCATAACACTCAATCAGTAGATACATGTCGTGTTCCGAGTTAAAAATTAATTATATTCCGCTCCAAAAGTGTAAGCTGTTTATATGAGCTTCATACGCTAATTACTAAATATTTATCTAAGTTTATTATGACCTGCGTTTTAAGAATCGATGAAAAGAAACGGATCTCATCATCATAACTCGTCCCATGTAAGCTTAAAATAATACACAATCTAATATCCGTCACAGACAAGTCTTCCAGCCTGACTATATCGTGCAGGTATATTAACAAATATATAGCAGTAATAAACTAACTCATAATGATATCATGTGACAATATGACAATGTTATTTTCTCTCCCTTTTTCTTTCTGTGTTCCTTTCTGTGGAAGAGCGTAGGCTCAAAACGTAAAAGACTTTTTCACTTCCTGAGCGTTAAACGAATACATCTGTTTGTTGTCTACACCACCTGTCTTCGTCCCCCACCATCGCTTGACAACCAATGTTGCTGTGTTTACGTCCCCGTAACTTACCAGTTCGGCAAAAGAGAACGATAGAATAAGCTTACAAAGAATAAGTCGTGGCGTCGATTCTTTCGACTAAAGGCGGTGCTCTAGCATGGCCGCAGTCAAATGACCGAAACTAGTAAAAGAATATATATATATATATAAATATAGTACACTTTTTCCACGGAGGTGTCTTTTGTTCCACGTCTAGATAAAAACCTTTGAATAGCTTTCGTGTCATTTCTATGCTAGTCATAGAAATACCTGTGGACACTGGGAAATTCCAGTTTGAATGATATGTTCTTGTCTTGGGCTAAGCCTCGGCATCTAGGCAGAAATTTCACTGCTAATTCAATGAAGATGAAATTAATCCTACAAAGCTTTTCGGATGAGACGCTCTCACAATTCTGCTACTGCACCACACTAGACGGTTACTAATTTTGTATATATCTTGCTATGTGTTAATTACAAAGAGGTGTTAAAGCTTATTATTGCTTGAGCGGTGTTTCACTTGTATAATGGACCAACGTTTCGTAAACTAATACCATAAATTGCGGACTCCGCCCAGGCTGTATCAGGGAGACACACTCTTGCTGTAGTCAATGCAGCTAGTCAGCAGCTGGGGGAGGTTTCTCGTTGCGTATAAAAATCAAATATTCCGGTTTATTTCTTATACGACGTAATAATAAATAAATATTGATTCATCGATTAATTGATTGATTTATTGGCTTGACGGTTGGCTAGGTGGGAAGTTTTTTTTTCATTTTATTTTGCTTCTGGTTTTCTTTTGTTGTATTTTTTCGTTAATTTGGCTGCTATACCGGGAAGAAATATAATCTGCACATTTCATGCAGGATGT
>NC_142947.1:4371841-4396841 GCF_046866305.1 Octopus bimaculoides
GGAATTTTGTCAGTTTCCGTCTGCCAAATCCATTTACAATACTGTGTTAGGCCTGAGACTGCGGTAGAAGCCAAATGCTGGAGTTGCCACGCAGTGCAACTTGAACCCGGAACCATGTCGTTGGGAACGAAACTTCTTACCGTACAGCCACACCACCGCCTATACGAAATCTTCTTTAAAACTGAAGAGATATTAAGGGGAAATAGCAAGAAGACAATGGTGATGTCTATAATAATTCAGTTTTGAAGTAACAATTGTTCCACTTCGATGTTTAATGGTTTCCATTGACATTTTAACAGTTCGTTGAAATTATCCTTTTGTGTTGGCTACATAATGAATAAAACGAAAAGGCCAATAGTTATTAATAACGACGACAAGAAATAATGAATATGTATGTGGCTATTAATGACGGTCGTAACCTAAGTTATCTGTCGGACGCCGAGTTACAAATACGTCATTATGGACGTGTGTGAGTATGGGTGTGTGTCTGTGTGTTTACAAACACACACACACACACACACACACATATATATATAGAGAGAGAGACGTACTACACACATGTTTATGTATTTGCATCCATATATACATATGTGTGTTAGGTGTATATGGACGTTTTATTCACATGTAAATGTACAGGTACGTATATCTGTCTGTTCGTATGTGTGTGTATATATGTGTGTCTCTGTGTGTATATGCATGTATGTATGTATATATATATATATATATATATATATATATATATATATATATATATATTACTCTTCACTTGTTAACAGAATCAGTAAAAAGCACACGATTGAGTGAGAAATAAATATCATTCAATGAATACATGAGTTGTACGTGAGCTACATCAAGTGTTCTGCTTGGATATTGCAACAACCTGTTTGGCTCGTATTGCAAACGGTGTACTATCCGGCACATTATGCTTTACAAGCCTTCAAGAATGGTAGTCGAACGAATAGACCTCAGAACTAACTTTTATTTTTAAGTTTCGTACTTATTTTAGCGTTCTTTTTGACCGAACTGCAATGAGACATAAACAAGCCAGCACCAGTTATCAAGCGGTGGTGGGGGACAAACACAGACAGAAAGACGCAGAGATATAAAGAGTGAAATTGTTTAGACGAAGAATAAATATATAAATATTTATATATTAAAAGATCAAACTTACTCAGAGTACAAATGACAGAGAAAACTGAAGAGGTGGAGGGAAAGTATACGACGAGCTTCTTACAGTTTCCGTCTACCACATTCATTCACAACTGTTTGGTTGGCCCAAGTCTATAGTAAAATACATTCGACCAAAATGTCACGCAGTAGGTCTGATCCCTTAACCATATCTTTAGAAAGCAAACTTATATATATATATATATATATGGCGTGGGAAGGCTGCATTATCACGTGGTCTGCTTCTGTAAATTCTATGTTTCCCTAGTGGTCATTAGCATCATTAGCAAAAACGGTGAAATATTTCAAAAGGTTGCCGCACTCTCTGTACCTCAGCGACATATTGCATTCCAAATAATTCCATATATAGCTCGTCTTAAAAGAAATTACACGAAAGCAATATAGTTATGCATACGCACATATATTGTATATGTGCGTATAAGCGTGTGTTTATGCGCATGTTTTTCTATGAAAGAGAGCGTATAGAGATAAATGCACTCTATGCCCACGCTTGTGGTATCATTGTATTTAGATATAAACAGCTCAAATGATTCCCCCGTGCGTTTTTATTTGATATAGCCCGGATATCATGTGGTCCACTGTGACAGAGGTTAGTACTACATCACCTTTGCATAACATTCACAGAATAATTGGTAGGCTCGGAAAAAAACCCTGCAATTTCTATATCCAAATATCTTCAAAGTTCAACGGCTATAGAGATTGTACCAGAGAGAATAAGGATTCGGCACTCTCCCGCTGCATTTGTTCGCTCTTTCTGTCTCATATTATATATGATGTGTGTGTGTGTGTGTGTGTGTGTGTGTGTGTGTGTGTGTGTGTGTGTGTGTGTGTGTGTGCGTGCGTGTGTGTGTGTGTGTGTGTGTGTGTGTGTGTGTGTGTGTGTGTGTGTGTGTGTGTTATGTACGTATATTGTTTATGTTATAAGAAAATTGGGAAGTTACAGACAGATGAAATAAATTGTTTCTACTGTTGCAATTCGATGTAGATAAAGTTATAGATAATAGTGTGTAGAATATTGAGTCTAAAAATCCCTTGGCTATTTGTCTATGCAAGGACACTTCGATATTCATATACGTACGAATGGAGGTATCTATGTATACATTGAGGCAGACATACATGCATATATATATATATATATATATATATATATATATATATATATATATATATATATATGCATACACTAATATATATAGTATACATATATATATACTTATACATATTCATAGACGTATATATATTACATGTATATATGTATAGTGAGAATTTACGAAAAAAAAAACAAAAGACGAAGACGGGTGTGTAAACAACAAACAGATGCATTAGTTTAACACTCGGGAAGCGAGAAAGTCTTTTAGGTTTCGAGCCGACGCTCTTCGACAGAAAGGAACACAGAAATAAAGAGGGAGAGAAAGATAAACAAGGTTACACACGTGATATATATTTCTAGCAATGATCGTACTTCGTGTGAATCCACGTTGTGTATTTATAATTCTACCTTTTTTTTTTTTTGGTGTTTTGTTCTGGCAGGATAGTAATATTATTTTTAATAATATTTGTATTTCTTGCATATCTTTTCACTGATTTTGACTGGGGATTTGAGCCGAGTAAACAGGCAGAGATGTACCGAAAGTTTTAAAATTTCGTCATCAATGATAGATTCAACTGGAGAGAACCAATCAGATTCGTGCTCACGCACGTGATCCGAAAGGTTTGAAACTGCAGTATTGAATTATCATTCATTCTTCAAACGGTCTCCGTAGAGGTAAGACAGAATTTCCCAATTTCACCGCCGGTCAAATGGATAACTCCATGGTTTTCATTCTTGCTTTATTCTAATCAAATCCCAGTAAGAATCATTTAGTCAATTTCGAAATTGTTACTAACTTTGATAGCAGTCGACAGGCGATATTGTCGAGAGGGATAATCTTTTAAACGGCTATTGTAGCGCTGTTAATGTAAAGAAATATATCCGATAATTGCACTGATGAATATCGCTCTCCACACCACCGGCTTAATTCTAATTAACGAAAATTTATTAACTCGCAACGTTAAGTAGGTTTAATAACGACTTCATGGCTGTGAAAATTAGTTTCAAGCATGTTTCTGATCAACATACTTAGTGACTGGTATTGTTTCATTTTAGGAGCATGAAAACTATTGGTTCGCAATTATACAACGCACACGGCTCTGCTCTACCATCTTTGAACAGCAACTCGTTGTTGAACTACAACTTTGCTCTGTACTCGACCTATTCTAATTTGAAGATTTAGACATGTATTCATCCATTTATTACAAGCTTTAACTTTTATGCACTTTTGACGCTCAATTTATTGTGTCCGCTTGTATTTCCGCATAATGAATTTAATCGAAATAGAATTTATTCCTAATTTCTGTCGAAATTTTCTAATTCAAATCAAATCGAAATTATTGAAGACGTGATAACTGGATACTTTCTATAATGATTTGTTTTCTTTGATTTGATTGGTTCTCTTTCATACTATTTATTGATTTTGAACTGTCTAAATTATCCTTTCATCAACTAATCGATGACTTTTGTTTGATTATTTTTTGTTCTGATTTTTCCGTTATAATTGCTATTAGCAACATTAAAGCTGTCGCTGTAGCACATATGATCAAAATATAAATGATGCACTAAGCATTTTAAAGAAATTCGTTTCGTTCAGATATGAAACAATACCAGTTATATTCGGCGGTCAACGTCTTTAAAAGCTCTTCTCACCCACAGACATTGAAAACAATATTTATTTTGAAGTTCCTTTTGAGAAAATTCTCTAGTTCATCTCAAGATAAAGAATTGCGATTGTGAGCGGAAGGGAGAAATGTCCCTTAGTGTTTAATTCCGATCCTGTATTTCCTGAGCTCGAATTCCAGCAAGATCAGTGTCTGCTTTTCCTCGCTCTGGGATCGAGACATGGTGTGGACCTCTAGTACGGGGTTATAGGTGGCATCGATTAACTGCTAGTTTTGTACCTAAATCAAAACAACAACAATCGTAATTATTATTTCCATTTCACTTCTCAGAGATATCGTTTGCAATTTCAGAGGTTAATTCTGTAAGAGCGGAAAACAAGGATTTCATGGAATCATTTACTTCACTATTCAACACCCAAGTAATAAATATCATTACTATTCGAAATGTGTGCCTTGTGTATGTACTGTGGATTGCTCTGATGCTCTCATTTTTACTGCATTAGAAGTGCTTTACGTAGGATGTGTGCAATACCTAGTAGTGCTATTTTCTGTATATTATATATATCATTATTATTATTATATATATAATAATAATAATAATGTTATTATTATTATGATTATTATCATTATTATTATTACTAATACTACGACTACTAATACTACTACTCCTCATCTTTCCTCATAAATTTTCCATTTCAACAACTTTTATATAAAACCACCAATTTAAATTTCCATTTTTTTTTTCTAGTAGACTGTTTCGGTAGTATAAGAAGTCAATATATTTTGTTCAGTTGACGTTTTGTTCTAATATAGTCTAGTAATGAATACTTTAAATTTGACTGAGTACACTTACACATCAATATGACAGTCATCTCATTCTTCTATGGATTTCATTAATTTTATTTATTTCTTTAGTTATTCTATATTTTATGTCATTTTATTATATTTTATTCTATCTATTTTGCATTTCTCGTTTCAATACAATACAGAATATATTTTGAAATATATCACAAGGGTCATTTTTAATATCGGTGTCATTGTGAGCTTGTTGTCATATATCATTTATATATTATTTAACTAGAAATATTTGAATTATTTTTTTACGTTTATCATTGTATTATTTTCATATTTATTATTCTCATTATCATCTTTAAATATAGTTTTAATATCGCTGAATTTTCCCATTTAGAGAATATGTTTAATATTATCATAATGGTATGAGAGGAAATAGGTATGATAATTTTAAGAATAATTTTATTTTTATTCAAATAATAATCAGCAATATTATAATCAGCAATATTATAATCGATAATATCGCTATGATACACAATCATCATCATCATCATCATCATCATCATCATCATCATCATCATCATCATCATAATCATCATCATCACTATCAAGGCAGCGGTCTGGCACTATCTTTTGAGTGTCAGACAAAATGCCTCGTGAATTTATTTCGTCTCATAACGTTCATGTCTAGCCGAGATCAGTTTTTACCTTTTTATACTTCTGGGGACAATAAATACAGTTCCACGAATGTAATGAGGCTGATAACATCGACGACACTTCTGCTCTCAAAAGTGCAGGCATTCTGCCTAATCGGAAAATATTATTAATATTATTATCATTGCCTTTGCACAGCTTCTAACGCTGGAGATGTACCCCAGTATCAGCTGTTCACTACCAGTAAACTAAGGTAACACCTCTTAGTTTTCGAGCACCTTCCGGAGTCTTCGAGCGGTTCCAAGCAGTCCTGTTTTCTGAAAGTGCTCCACCCTTATTGCAGCCCCTATTTGTTCCATGTACTTCTCGAGATTTTTATTCACTGTTCCTAGGGCTTGAACAATCATTGGTACTACTACCACCTTTTCCAGCGACCACAACTGCTTAACCCCCCCCCCCCCAAGCTAACCTGTCGTATCTATCGACTTTCTTTTCTCTCTTATCGCTTATAGCTGGGCATGCTATATCTAAGATCCAGCATCGTTTGCTTTCATTTTCAATTAACATTATGCCTGGTTTCCTATTATCTATCTCACAGTCGCACTGAATCATAAAATCTCATAGGATCTTTGCATTATCATTTTCCATGATACCTTTGGGTTTATGTTCGTACCAATTTTTTGCTCTGTCAAATCCATACATTTTGCAAAGTGTCCAATGGACAATCCGTGCTATATAGTCATGACGTGTCTTATATTCTTTCTGGGCTAGTGACGTACATTGACTGGTAATATGCCATACAGCTTCACAATTTTGTCCGCAAATTCTGCACTTATCACTTTCTGATGTGTTGTCTATTCTGTATTTGATGTAATTCGTTCTTAATGATTGCTCTTGGGAAGTTATGCATTGAAGAAAATCCTTAACAGCTTTACTTCTAGCACATATTGTTAAAGATTCAAATCTAGCCGAGATCAACATCGCCTTTCGATGTCGATAAGATAAGTACTAGTTGAGCATTAAGGGTCGATGTAATCAATTTGCCCCTTGTCTGAAATTTACTGGCCTTGTGTCAAAGTTTCGAGAGATTATTTACCGCTATGTTAGCCATGTTTGAGTAAACCTGTCTATCATCGACGGCATTGGTTGCTATAATAACCGCGTCTATTTGTTCACATTTGATCTATCATGGACTATATTATTCAGTGTGTTCACCCCCATATGTTTACCACTGTCTTCTTTTCTACTTCCTCTTCTTTTTCTTTTTCTTCCTCCTCCTCCTCCTCCGCTTTATCATCATCATCATCGCCTGCATCATCATAGTCATCGCAATTGCCGTCGTCGTCTTCGTCGACTTCAGCGTTATCATTAACCTGAAGGTCGGTTTGCAACCGAGACTAATCTGTTACTCTAACAACACACAGTGGCCATATAAACACTCGCATCTTGCCTTTTACCTTTGCTAATACTTCTAATTGGCGCCGGAATATAATAAAATTAAATGTTAATTATATAAATCCCTTAACAATAGTGTCCTCAATTGCAAACTGCTAATTAATTACAATTAAAGCTGCTACTTTTATAACCCCATAAATACATAAAGTCCAATTTCTTTGCTGAGATGACGTCTCCGATAACTGTCTTTGCTCTCTTCTCGATATAATTGCTGATTTTGTTATTGTTGTTGCTGTTGTCTTCTGTTACTGTCATCGTCATTGTCGCTGTTGTTGTAGTTATTGTTGTTCTTATAGTTGCCATTGAAATTGTTGTTGTTCTCGTAGTTATTGCTTTGGCCATCGTTGTTGCCATTTGTGCAGTCGTCGCTGCTGTTTTCGATCTTCACGTTCTTATTTTCTTTGTTGTTCTTGATGTTGCTGTTCTTACTATAATTAGCGTTGTTTTTGTTGCTATTTCCATTTGTTGCTGTCGCCATTGTTGTGTGTCTGTTATTGCTGTATAAAACTCGGCTCAACGTAGTTTTGGCGAGCATGTGATATCAAAGATGTTCCAACAGCCTACGTACGTCAGGGATTAGACCTATCTTTGTCACTTTCTGTGCTGTTAAAGACGGTAGGAAATGATATAAGACAGCCGCTGATTATTGCTGCTGCTAATGATGATAATGAGCAGGAGGGGGAGAAGGAGGGGGAGAAGGAGGGGGAGAAGGAAGAGGGGGAAGGGAAGGAGAGGGAAGACGACGAAAGCAACGACGGCGAAGACGAAGGTGAAAAATATGATAATGATGAAATGATGGTAGTGGTGGTGGTAGTGGTGGTGGTAGTGGTAATTTAGCAAATCATCATCGTCGTCGTCATCGTCGTCGTCGTCATCGTCATCTTAATTTTCAACTTAGACCATTCATAACAAAGATATCATTGCACATATATACACACGTATATTTACATATATCTTATACATATATATCTATATTACAATTATATACATTTCATATATATATATGTGTGTGTGTGTGTGTGTGTGTGTGTGTGTGTGTGCGTGTGTGTGTGTATGTATGTACGTATGTATGTATATGAAATGTGTATAATTGTAATATAGATATATATGTATTAAGTTATATGAAAATATGCGTGATTTTTGTGTATATATATATATATATATATACGAGGGAAAGAGAGGATGAAGATAGATTTGAAGCATTAATTCTTTTTATAAATAAATTCTGATAAGAATTTTCTCTTTCCTTTCTTTATACACTTTCAAGATCGAAGAAGATAGCAATATATCTGTGTTTGTGTGCACGCGTGTGTGTGTATGTGTGTGTATATATACATATGTATGTGTGTGCGTGCGCGAGAAAGAGAGAGGGAGAGAGAGAGAAAGAGCACGTGTGCGTCTACTAGTACTTCCTCATGTGTGTTATACTTGATAATAATCAGCATAATGTTCACTCAGCCATCCTCTCTTCACACCACCACCATCACCAACACCACCACCACTACTACTACTACTACTACTACTACTACTACTACTACTATTATTATTATTATTACTACTATTCATGCTCCGCAACTAATCGTCCAAAATTGAAGTCATTGATGCGAATTTTTATATTTTTTTCATTTTTTTTTTCAATTTCTGTTTTTTTTCTTTTTGTGATTTGTTACATTCTCATGCGCCGGGCAATAATTTACATGATCGATTAGTAACCGAAATCTTAGAGAGAGAAAGAGATAGATAGATTCACCTAAAAAGACATAAATATAGAAATGGAGAAACAAAACAAAACCAAACCAAAATCATTTCTACATACACCCTGAAGTCAGTACCATTGATGTTAAAATGTTAAATTTTACGTTTCATTACATTAACTGCTTGGTGATTGGAAATATATCAATACAAAACGCATCATAAAACTTCGATTTTTCAAAACAATATTTAAATATCACTTTTATGTTTGTTATCTTTTCTTAGTTTTGTCGATGTTGTTACTGGTGTTCTTGTTATTATAAGCCTTCATTGTTGTTGTGGTGGTTGTTGTTGTTCGTGTTGTTATTGTTGTTGTTGCCCCGGTTGTTGATCTTCTTCATATCAGTTTCGAATTTCGGCTCAGCAATTTCGGCAGTGGCGGAAGTCTAAGTCGATTACAAGATAGTTCAGCTGAGTCCCAAAATTGAATGCTATTCCATCATTTGGGATAATGATTCTGTTACACATATAGATTTTCTAGACCATAACCAGAGAAAAAGTGTTATTTGTGGGTGATTTTGCTGCCGGGATTCACCGAAAAATTTTGCATTCCTATTCACTTGCGCAGTTAATTATCTTGATAAATTGAATAAGGAACAAGGCCAGTAGTTTTCTGGAGAAGGGATTACTTTATTACATTTGCCCCAGGAGTTGACCGTTGCTTTATTTTTAACGACCTAGGAGTACGAGAGGCAATTTTTTCTATGGTGGTAGAATATGAACTCAGATGGTAAACAACCAGAAGAAATATTTTAAGCTATTTTTCCCGACGCTCTAACGATTCTGCCACTGTGATTTTTTCTCTTTACTTAGAATATGTTAGATTATATAAAATCGTTTTTTGGTTAGCTTGAATAAAAATAACATTTAAAACGTGTTGCTCTTCAGAAAGAATGACTGATTAATATTTACAGCAATGTTAGATTCTTCGCAGATAAGAATAGCGCTAAAATTTTAATAAATTCATGTATTTATACATTATAAAGTAATTAAATGATATGTTAATTTAAATATGTATAGTGAATGGCAATAAACTTATTTTCGATAAGTTATACTTCCTATTCTTTTGTTTTATATAATGGCTCCTTGTATGTTATGTCTCTGAAATCGTTACGTAATATCTTTATACAAAACTAGTTATATCTTTCAATATGCAAATTTCTAAAGAAACGGTGCTGTAACTTTAATGAATTCTGCCATCGAATAAATGTCGATAGTTACAATGAGAAGGAAAGTTTCCTAGAACCAATAGAGGTGAGGTGAAGGAAAACACTGACGAATTCAAACTGACATAGTGGATAAAAGATAAGCGTACCACAGGCATCGAGGGAGTCAGTAAATGATCGATGTGTCCACTAAAAATAGCAGTCAAATATCACCAAATTACATCCTACCGTCTTAAATCACTTATTTAAGCAATATGATGCATGAAATAATGTAATTGTGCATATCTATATTTAGGTATTCAAATAATAAATTCAAAGGAATAATGTAAAACTGTTTGTTCCAAATCAGAAGCAACCCCTACACAGGAAGAAAAAGGTGAAAATGCTTGTGACCTCGTGTCGGCTGAGTTTTCGTTAATCCATAGCAACTATGGCAATACAAATTTAGCTTTAGATAAGAGTTATGACCAGGAAATTCCTTAATCCCCAAACTCATTACATGTTCTTTATTATTTTGGCTGTATATAAAACGAATTAATTATTATATAAAACGAATTAATTATTTTGGCTCTTATTCTATGCAATAGGAGACCTTTAATGGCCTGGTTAGCTCATAAGAGGAACAGCAAAACTCAAGGAGAGGCTGTAGAGAGCATTGAGTATTTAGAGGCGATGCTAATTTTCATAGAAATAAAATATTTAACCAAAGCAGAAAACTTTTCTTTCAAACATCTTCTAGATAATCTTTATCGGGATTAAAGTATCAGCAGTAAACCGCGTTATCGGTGAGTAGAGATATGACTGGTGATGAGCTGCCGTCCAATATAATTCCATTACATACGTCCTCGTCTAAATTATCCATTTCCATGAAAATTTCTTAATGGTGAAGACTAGTCTACACAAATATCTAAAAAGGGGGAATGTCCTGAATGGAATACTCTGAGAAAATAGGGATAATAAACCACCGCTCAAAAGTAGTGTTTGTTAAAGATAATTCTCTTCCTCTCACCGGTCTTGGAGTCCCTTAGAAAGGATTACGGACACTGCCCTTCTCTTCCGATTAGCATGGACACACATATATAGAGGATTTGGAGGTCTGTGTGCATATGTGAATATGTATGAATGTAAGTATATATATATATGTGTGTGTGTGTGTGTGTGTGTGTGTCTATGTCGTAAAACGTATATATATATATATATGTGTGTGTCTGTGTGTGTTTATGTGTTTATGCGCGTATCTGTGCGATTCCTTTTATGTATGCTTTTAAACGAGTGAATTAAAAATGTGTCACTAAAAGTTGTAAATATCGGCGACAAACCTACAGCTCTCTCTCTCCCTTTTTGTCTCTCTTTCTCTCCATTCTCTCTCTCTCTTTCTCTCTCTCTCTCTCTATCTATCTATCTCTATCTCTCTCTCTCTCTCTCTCACTCTCTCTCTCGCTCAACAGTGGACTAGTGATTGATTCATGAATACACCATAACTAACAAACAATGCCACTGTTGGACAGCAAAGATTAACATATATAAATGACATTCAAATAAATCTAACCAGAAACATATTTCTTTCCGCTCTTCTACAGTTCTTCCTGTTATTTGTCCTCCAGTTCTCTCCAGTTCTTTTAATCACTTATAGATAGGAAATTACTTAACTCCATCAGGCACTAATTATACCACGGCCATATAAACTTTTATGGAGATGATAAATGGAAAGTTGTGATTGCTGCCCAAAGCATTAACACCATAGATAAATAAAAAGGGAACATAATGCGGCAGGGAACGAAAAGTAGATCGTGGATATCACGTTGCTCTATGGCAAGTGTCTTCTTTCTGTTTGGCTCTGATATCTACGAAGCGTACACAAAAGAGTATTGATAACAATGATGGTTATTTTGGATTACTTCCTCGGGAAATAGTGTCAAAAATGAATGCTAGCATGCTGTTCAGATGTATTCACAGCAGGACTAATAATGTACAATACTAATGCTGAATGATAGACACTAGTCGTATTAGTAGACGCAAATGTTGATATGACTACTTCTGAATGCGATAAAATGTGTTTTTATGATTCTGATTAAGCGAACCGTGAACATTTCTGTCACTTTTCCCTCGAAGGCTACTTATATCTTGTATGTATGAACCACAGTTCAGTACATAAACGGTTTGGCTAATATTTATAACGCTATTATCACAATATAAATCTGGGCTACACTCGTTCCAGTATAAGAAATCAATAGCTGATAAACCGTCAAACTTTTTCCCACTTTATATATCTGTCGGTATACAGATAGATACATACATACATATACACACACATGTATGTATGCGTGTGTGTGTGTGTGTGTGTGTGTTAGGTACAAAAAATGTTTTCAATTGAGGGAAAGTTGATAAAACATAATCTATTCTCAATATAATTTATATAAATTTGTTGGAACCTATGGTTCCATGCTGACGAAAACCAGCACTTGTATTTATTCAACCAGAATTGAAATTAGAAATGATTCAGCCATTCTTGGCAGTTGAGTATAGTACACAATCACAGGTAGCCCGAGCCGTTTATGTCATGAATGTAGTTGTTTGCATGAATGTGGGACGTGCTTGGAGTTTAAATTACTTTCTCTGTCTTTCAAGTGGGGCTTCTAAGGTTCAACAGACTAAATAGTGGATAAAAGGAGGCTAACAGAGTGTTAAACATAAACGGTTGTTTGGTAGAACTGCTAGAGCAGCGGACAAAAGAATTTGTAGTACTTCTTCCAGATCTATACGTCTGAGTTCAAATTCAGTCCGGATCAACTTTGCGTTTCACCTGGCAAATAATAAACCATTAAGGTACTTGGGTCTATGAAAGCGACTAACATTGAATTTGTTCAAAATTGCTGGTCATGCGCTTAAGTTAGAAATCATTACACGGAGACAGATTAGTAATGAACTTATATACATACACAACGTAAGCTGTGTGTCGCTGCTAAAACAAACCTTAAAATAGCCAACTGTCTAGACATTAACATGAATCTTACTAAATGCAAATAATATTTTCTCCTTTCCCTGAACCTAATGAAGAAATAACCTATATGAGCCATGAAACATCAAATATCTAAGCGTTTTATCGCAAATCGAGAACAATATCTTTATTTGCGTTGTTTTGGTTTCATATGAAACACACACGTTTTGTTTTTATTTGTGTTTTTCTGCTCATCGATCAAAAACGACAGTATTCTCTCCCACATTGGGTTAATGCAAAAAAATCAATATTATCATTAACATCGTTCATTAGCCTCGTTCTTGACATGCTAGATCGACACGAGATTTGGCCTTTATGCCTGACTGACAATTTTCTAACTAAGAGATAAATTGTTCAAACAGTGTTGTCGTTACTTTTTGCACAGTCACTAACTTTTGGGCTTGAGATTACATTATGGCAGAAACAAAAAAACACAAAGCAACCTCTCAATGGTTGAAGTAGAGGCTGGTTGCTATTTTTTGGTTTTATTTATCTATAAAATTCATAGAATCAATATCATCATCATCATTATCATCATCATCTTCATCAAGATCATATTCACAATTAATACGGTGCCACAAATTCACCAGACCCGATGTTATAAACATGGCTAATTTATTATTATTATTATTCAGTAGTTTTATTTTTATAGCGTGCTTTCACTTCACTACCGAGCGCAGCTCTGTGTGCCTTGGGTATGTGCTGTGGTTTGCTGTGATGCTCTTATGGTTACTGTATTGAAAGTGTTTTGCGTAGGATGTGTGCAGTGCCCAGTAGTGCAATTTTCTGTATGTTATATATATTTGTAAGTCCTGGTGTTTTTGTTATGCATTTGTCTGAATTTTTTTTTTTTTTTTTTTTGCGTACTGGGGTCGATCTAATCGACTGGCCCCTCGCCCCAAATTTCAGGCTTTGGGCCTAGAGTAGAAAAGAACTTGGTCTTGCCTCCATTTCTTATATTCTCCCTGCGCCGATTTGGGACCTGCAACAATGTGTGCCAGTCTCATTCCAAATTCCACAAACTTTCCATACACATTTGTCAACCTGATCGCTTTTGTCGCTTGATCTTGAGCCACTATAATCAGGCTCTCTCTCAGTGGCTTTCCAAACTGACCATGCAAAAGCTTCTCTTCGATGTGTTTAACACGTTTTCTTTGTATTTCATTCCTGTCCGGTTCTCCTGTTCCTTATTCACTGTCTTTAGTAATTTTTCTGTGTTGTTCTGTAAATATTCTAGCAGGCTTTTTCTTTCTCTCTGTATACACTCTCCTACAGCAATTAAACCCCTTCCGCTCTGGTTTCTCCTCATGTACAACCGGCTGGTATCAGTTTTTGAATGGTGGGCTCCATACATTGCCAACAGCTTTCTACTTTTTCAGTCTAGTACCTGTATGGCTTTTTTGAAACAATCAACAATTTCAATTCTATATCTCCTCTGCATTTATTTTTCAATAACATTTTTTTTTTAATTTTCTAACTTTCCTTGTATACTCTCTACTGGTAATTTGTTTTATCGTTTCATGCTTTATTTCATCTACCTCTTTTATCCCCAAATGCTTATATCACTGTCCTTTCTTAACCGCTTTCATTATTTGACATTTCGCATTTCAATTCTGAATTCCTTCAAATCTTCCTCGTTTCAATTTCAAAACAGTGCACTTTTAGATCCTAAATTCTATAAGTAGATCACTTGAAAAAATGCAAACAGTATGTAGAAGACTTTCAAGATGCTTCTCATTTTCCGCAAAATTCTTTATATTATTCATAAAAACGAAATGATTTATCTGACAATATTTTTCCCCACATTGTAAGCCATTTTAACTTATCGCAATATCAAAATGAGCGGCATCCGGTCCTGAGAATATTATTATCGTTATTATTATTATTATTATTATTATTATTATTATTATTATTATTATTATCATTGCCTTTGCACAGCTTCTAACGCTGGAAATGTACTACAGTGTCAGTTATTCACTACCAGTAACACCTATTATTTTTCGTGCACCTTCCGGAGTATTCGAGTGGTTCCAAGCAGTGTTGTTTTCTGCAAGTGCTCCACCCTTATTGCAGCCCCTATTTGTTCCATGAACTTCTCGAGATTTTTGCTCACTGTTCCCAAGGCTCCGACAGTTATTGGTATTACTGCAACCTTTTTCATCGACCACAACTGCTTCACTTCCCAAGCTAACCTGTCATGTCTCTCGACTTTTTTCCTTCCTTATTGTCAGCTGGACATGCTATATCTATGATCCAGCATAGCTTGTTTCCTTTTTCAATTAAGACTATGTCTGGCTTCCTATTCTCTATTTCATGGTCGCACTGAATCATTATTAACAAGCTATTATTACGATCATTATTATTATTTTTGAAGGCGGTCACTGGCAGAATCGTTTCGACGCCGGACAAATTACTTAGTAGCATTTCGACCGTCCTTACATTCAGAGTTCAAATTCCGCCGAGGCCGACGATACTTCTCCTCCTTTCGGTGTGGATAAGATAAGTACCAGTCGATTTAACCCCTCCGCCGAACTTACTGGCCTTGTGCCAAAATTTAAGATCTTAACCCTTATTATTATCATTATTATGCTTAGCCGCATTTCGTCTGTCTTTACGTTCTGAGTTCAAATTCCGCCGAGGCCGACTTTGCCGTTCATCTTTTCGGGGTCGATAAATTAAGTACCAGTTGCGTACTGGAGTCGATCTAAACGACTAGCCCTCTACTCCCAAAAATTTCAGGCCTTCTGCCTATAGTAGAAAGGATTATTATTATTATTAGTAGTAGTAGTAGTAGTGGTAGCAGTGATGGCGGTGATGGTAGTTTTATCTTTATTGATTGTGGGCTTTTTTTGAAACGTTTATTCGTTATACTAAGGAATTCTTTTCTTTTTCATTTTCTTTTCGGTTTTTTTCTATGAAACTGCAGTTAGCATTGTTCTTCTTACGGCTGTTGTTTTGTTTCTATATTTATTTAAATACATTTCACTGCTTCTTATTCTTGAGGTGGTATTTGGTTTAAGGATGGAAGAGTTTTGTCGTTTTGAAGGGTTAGGAGTTCATGATGGCGGTGAAGGAGTTGGTGATTCTGTTATCATCATCATCATCATCACCATCATCATCATTATTATCATTATTATTATTATTATTATTATTATTATTATTATTATTATTATTATTACATTTATCATTTTTATTATTATGACTATTATTACTATTATTACATTTATTATTATTATTATTTTTAAATCTATTATTATTAGAGTTATTATTACTGTTATTATTATTATTATTATTAAATTCATTAATATTATTATTATTATCATTATTATTATCATTATTATTATTATTATTATTATTATTATTATTATTATTATTATTATTATTATTATTATGGCTGTTAATGGCGACGTTGTTTCTATAGTTGTTATGGTGCGATGTTCCTCGCTGGAATTCTACCAAACAACTTGTGGGAAGCAGCCAATAAAAACAGAAGAAGAAATTACATGATTGGTACGCTTGATTTCCTCGGCTGAATATACACACTGTAACAACAAAACCAAAGAAGTAAAACATCAAGAACAACAACAGCAACGATAACGCCAGTTTTAATGATGATGATAAATGCAAAAATGATACTAAAGATGGTAAAACAACAACAATAATAATAATAATAATAATGACAATGACAATAACAATAATTATAATAGTGATGATGATGATGATGATGATGATGATGATGGTGGTGGCGACAACGACGACGAAGAAAAGAAGGAGAAAGAAAATGAGGACGTGGAGCTGGTTTATGGAGAGGACAACAACGACGACGAAGGGGACAGCCATCATGATGACGATGACGATGATGATGATTACGATGAGGGGGATGAAGCGGCATGAAGAGGAAGAAAGGGAAGAGGAGGATGATAATGATGATAGTGAGAGGGTGGGTGATGTTAACGTTGATGATGATGATGTTTATGATAGTAGTAGTAGTAGTAGTAGTAGTAGTAGTAGTAGTAGTAGTAGTAGTAGTAGCAGCAGCAGCAGCAAGAGGTAATGACGCTGATGCTGAAATGATATAACACGAAAATGTGGTAAAAGCCATTGAACCGCGAAACATCTATATGGACATGGTATTTTGGTATTTATTGAATCGGAGAATTAGCTTTATTTTGCTGAGAAATTTCTCTGCAGTTTTCTTTCAGTCGAAGTAACAATTAATAAAGTTATGAATGGAAATTGGAAGGAAAAATTAGGAAAAGGAACTGGAAAATGAAAAATTAGTTTTGTTTCTGTCGGGGGTCTGTAATGGGAGGAGGGTCTGTCGGTATTGTATTTTGTGGTGTTGAGTTTTCGTTCACAATGAAATGATGGATTGGAAAGTAGAAAAAAAATTGCTGGTGGAACGACAGAATTAGAAGAACAACTGGACAAAGTACTTCGATATTTCGGAATATTTATTTAAATTTTGTTGGCGTCTAAGATCTGAATTAATATCTCACTATGAAAAGTGTATTTCATATTTTTTTTCGTAATCTGGGATCGATACTATGCCATCATTGTTAATCGAGATTAGTGGGGCTAGAATGTTATCGATTATATCTTCTCTTAGTAAGCAAACGTTTGTGAAACTTGTGTTTGGAATCATACTTATTACAATTATTTTCATTATTAAGGTGGCTACTGAGTTCGAATGCAATCGAGGTCAACTTTACCATTCAGGATTTCGGAGGTGATAAAACAGTTACCAGTTGAGCCCTGGGATCGATGTAATCGATTTACCCACTTCACGAATCTACTGGCCTTGTCAAAATTGGAGACTATTGTTAGCATGGCGAATATAAAGCAATTCAATAAGCACCAGTAAAACATTGGGGTTGATAGAATCGCCCAGCCACATCCTCCAATTTTCAAGCCTCAAGCCTTCAGTAGTAAGAAATATTAAAGATAAAGGCGGAATCGTTAGCGACATTTCTCACAGTTCTTTGCGTTCTGAGTCCAAAATCTATTAATGCCATCTTTTCCCTTCATTCTTTCAGAATCGATAAGTGTACCAGTAATATTTGGAGTTCGATGTAGTCGACTAAACATTTCCTCCAAAACATTTCAGGCCGTACCTCTAACAGAAATAATAGTTATTATTCATTAAGCTAGTAGATGGTAATTTAATTTCACCTGTGCTCTAACGGCTCAGACAGCACTATACACTCAGTACATAATGAAATCTATATATCAATATGTTAGAGTATTTTGGTAGACATATAGAAAGTTGGCCGATTCTATTTCTTACAAATCGACATAACAGAATATGTAAGAAATATTTGTTAAATAAATATAGCATTTGTTCCAAATATAAATTATGGAATTCAATAGGTTTTAATATAGCTTAAGGGTATAAATCATAATGCTATGCTAAACTAATCTCTAATCTAATTATATTTAAAACATATTGATCTTGTATAAATATATTCAATCAATTTTGGTTATGGAATACTGCGTTAGTATTGTAATGCTGCCTGCATTCATGTGTATACTACGATGTGATGACTAGATACACTCATACGCACAAACACACACATATACATATATACACACCCCATATATCAACTTATTCATACACGCACACAAAAACCTATGCTCATACACATACATATACACACACACACATTTTTCCTTGGCTTTCGCCAAGTAACACACGCCACCACTTTGTCTCTCTCGGTTCCGTGCCTCATCGCGTTCATACACACATAATTTTTCTCGTCTGGCCGTAAAGCCTTTTCTGTTTGTTTTCCTGTCTTGTTTTTTGTCCGCCACTACATTCCTCCATGGCTAGATTTAATTTGCGTATACAGATTTAATCTGCGATCCATGGGACGAGCCGTTTTAACGTTGCGTCCTGCCCGAAGCTCGTCGAAACGCCGGTGTTAAAACGTGGGTAGCTGATGAAGTAGAATGTTCTCTATGTGGCTCGTGTGTTCTCGTCTACGTTTGTTTGCAATGTCCTGTACCCAGATATGCACCTATACATACAGGTGGATGTCGGTATGCACATACCTGTACGTATATATGCATATACTCATTACTTTTGTTTTTATATATATATATATATATACATGTATACATATATACATATATATGTATGTATGTGTGTGTGTATATATATATATATATATATATATATATATATATATACTTTTTATATTTTTTACTTGTTTCAGTCATTTGATTGTGGCCATGCTGGAGCACTGCTTTAAAGGGTGTTAGTCGAACAAATCGACCGCAGGACTTATTCTTTGTAAGCCAACTACTTAATCTACCAGTCGTTTTTACCAAACCGGTAAGTTACAGAGACGTAAGCACACCAACATCGGTTGTCAAGGCATGGTGGGGGGGGGGACAATAAGGAGGATATTCTTTTCAAAAGGTTCAAGGTGATTATTCCTTGGTGGACATTTTTCGGATTGACTCCGAATTCTAGTTCATATAAGGTTTCGTCATCTATTGCAGCATCTTTGGTAAAATTGTTTTCTGGTAAACACAAGGTTCTTATGAATGGAGTTATTGTGCGTTTGTATGTATTTGCATACAGACGTTTCTGCTAGAATATAATTCACTCCACTTGTAGATCTGTTTGCCCACTAATATAGTCCATTGGGTATCACAATATCTCTTGCACAGATCTACTGTAGTATATAAGGTAATTGTTTATAGTAAAATTCATATTTGATTCTGACTTTCGGAGAGGGTATTAGTAGATACCATAGGCCTTGGTACCTAGCTGTACTTTATTTTTTCCTGCTGGAGGGGGGAAAATCAAAGTTGAGCTCGGTGCGATTTGAACTTCGAACATAAAGAGCCAGAAATAACGCAACCGAAAGCTTCTAACGCTCAAATAATTCTTCTGGTATAATAGCACCAATATATCTTGGGAATATAATTAAATATTGTTAATTAAAATAATCATTATCTACTATTATTGATTACTCCCCCGGGTTAACTCTGGCTGAGCAATGTTATGATCAAAGACGTTCCACATTTGATCATCCAGTGTTTTTCTTTTTCTCTCAGGTCTAGTGATCACGAAGACCTATCGCTGTTGGCACACTAATCTATAATGTGGTGCAAGCACTCGCGTGAAGTTACAGCAACTACAACAATATATATGTATAAATTATATGTGTCTTTGTATGTATATATGCGTGTGTGGATGTATATATGTGTGTATATATACATACATATAATTAATGATAATATTCTTTTCTGTTTTCAATATTTCAGTCACTAGACAGTAGGCAACCCGAGACACTGACTTGCTGGATATTTATTGATCATATCGACTACAATATATATTCATTCTTCCGGTAAATATTTTATCGATCTTTGTTTTTATCAAATGACTGTGTTACGGTTCAGGTAAATCGTCGCAAGTTGGAAATGAAAGGTCGTACGCTCACTACTAGTAACTTTCGTGGCTCAACTTTATACAAATATTCACTTTCCTTAGAATATAGGGACAACAGGAAACGAAATGCCTTTGTCAGAGTGACTAAGAGTGCGCAGCTCGGTCCGTGAGCCTGACCCATGTTTATATGGTCGTGAGCCCCACACCCTGACCACTACGCCACCAGCATTCGCAATGTACATATGTATGTATGTTTATAAGTGTGCCTGTCTGTCTCTGTATGTATGTATGTATGTATGTATGTATGCATGCATGTATGTATGCATGCATGTATACATGTATGTATGTATGTATACATGTATGTATGTATGTATGTATGTATGTATGTATGTATGTGTTTGCATGTATGTAAGTTTATTTTTCTTTTAATATTCTGTTTGCGTCAGTCATTGAAGTGCGGCAATACAACAATCATCGATTGGAAGAATTTCTTCGGTGAATTCGACATCAAACTTTTTAACCATTCTAATGAATTTTTGTCGAATCTGTCACAACACTTACCCACCGTACCAATTCGTTTAGATTACCAGTGAACTAAACCCCCATATTTTGTATGTGTGTGTATAATATATATATATATATATATATATATATATATATATATATATATATATAATTATTACTATTTCAAAAACAGTATTTTATTCACGTTATTTGTAGCACTCATTAGGATTTTTTTATATTAGCATTTATTTATTTGCAATAATGAGTCCATTAAAAAATACTTAAGTATTACATTATTCTAACTGGGTATCTCATTCTTATTTAATTTTTTTTAACATTCCAGTATTAATTTCTTCTAGGAGTGCACTGTAAAAGAATACGAAAATTAATTATCAAAGCCACGTGAATTACTTTTCTAAAATGAATTATTCATTTAGAGAGAGATTCATTTAATTTTTTTTTCCTACAATTACATTTTATGTATTCATTTCATTTATTTTATATTTTTTGGCTTTTATTTCGTTATTTTTGAAATTAGTATAAAATATTTAATTTTTTGCAATTGCTATTAATTTATAAATTTGGACCAAAAAAGTTTCTTTCAATTATTTGCGATGTATTTCAAAATTTTTTAGAGTGAATCCTTCATTAAATACTTTCAGTAAATTCGAAATATTTTTTACTGAGATGAACTTGAAGTTATGTAATGCGAATCCGTAATTAAGAACGTAATATAGCATATTGTGTATGCTCGATGCTGTACGATGTATGTATGTATATATATATATATATATATATATATATATATATATATATATATATATATACACTCACATCTGCACCAATTCTTTATAATTACAAGTGTATGTATATATACACGGGTGTTTGTGTGTGTGTGTATATATATATATATATATATATGTATATATATATATATATATATATATATATATATATATATATATATATATATATATATATATATATATATATGTGTGTGTGTGTGTATATATATATATATATATATATATATATATATATATATATATGTATATATATATATATATATATATATATATGTATATATATATGCTATGTGTTAGTGTAGGAGGGTTATATGTATCTATGTACATATATAAATTAGAGAATTTTTTTCATTCTGTCATACAATTTGGAAAGACTTTTAATTGTAATATAGTTCTGTTTAATTGTGTATGTATGCATGTATGTATAGATGTCTGTATTTAGGTATACATATACACACAAACACGCAAATATCTATTTTACATACATGTGTATATATGTATGTATATATTCTACACAATGCTTCATAGTAATTATTTCATTATATATATATGTATATATATATATATATATATATATATATATATATATGCACAACACACACATGCAAGAAATTACTAGATGCTCATGTATGCATACGGTGTTGCCACAGACGATTACGTGCGCTAGATCACTGAAATAGTGGCTCATTCAACCGCACTCAAACATAGGACACAACACAACACACACATCCACCTATATATATATATACAGATATACACACAGCGACCACACTAGGGCACCGCCTGGAAAGCTTTAGTAGAACAAATCATCATTTGATGTGTCTAACCCCGGCTACTAATAACTCACCCTCCTTCTCGACGAGGACTGCTACTTCCTCGCCTGACTAGCAGTCCATGCGTCTTCGGCCAGAGGCCTCAGCAGTAGCTGCTCAATCCGCACGCTTCTTCGCCAACTGCTCTTTGTGAGCAGCAATCCTGCGCTCATTAGCGGCGACAGGATGCTTGTGGCGAACGTGCTTCGATCGACTTGCAGCTGTCAAAAAAGGACGGCTGCAGTGGTCACACCTGAAGGAGGACTGAGCAGAGCCAGAGGCAGGTATATCCTGATGCGCCACTACACATGCTTACGTGACACCTCATAAGGTGGAGGTATCTGCCAACAGTCCATATGTTATCCCCAACGACGGGGAGAATAGAAGCGAGAAGGACACGGCGGACAGGTTATGGAGCAGGATGCGCAGGGAATTGGTAAGGAGAACTCGTCTCCTGCCGGAGTGGGGCTTGATACCCTGCACACGACATATTCGGAACGCAACAACTATAAGCAGAGAATAAGATTGGTCGTAATCGTGTTCCTTCCAACAAAATCAAACATACATTTATATCGATAGAAACGTAAATAAATAATTTGAAGGAATAAAAAATACATTTTTAAAAGTACACTGCACGTAGGAGTGATATATTTCTAGAAGTGGAACAAGACGAATTCATCATTTCCTACCATTGGCACAAATAATGAATGTCTGAGGTGAAGATCAGCCAATGCATTTAAACAAAGTCTATACAGACTTTCTAACATAAGAGCTGCTCTATTCACATTTAAATCTTTTATTTTGTGAAATAAAATGTCATTCTCAGAAAATACTCTTCCAAAAACAATTTCAACAATTTCCTCTATTTATATAGACGCAAAATAAATTTCTTATATTTACATCAATACACGTATACATAACTGGCTGGACACCAAAAATGTAAGTATATGACTTATCTACAATAGTTGATACCAACGGAGAATAAGGTTATCTGTAGTTGTTTATTCTTTTTAATTAAATAAAACTTCAATATCTACCCCCCACTCTCCTTCTCTTTATCTCTTCGTGCTTTTACATTAGAAAAAAACTATTGCCTTACATATTAAGTATATTCATAATTATTCATAACTTTTAAATTTTTGTAATTCATGAGGATAAAATGTCATAGCCTGTAACCTTTTTCTATGAAAAGATCTAGCCCTCCGTAAAAGTTCAGCAGCTATCTAGCAAGAAATAATTGAAGCCTGGAACAGAGGGCATACTTACTCTTTGTGCGCACATGGAAGCAGAAAGCACACACACACACACACACATACACACACACACACACACACACATATATATATATATATATATATGTATATATATACACATACATACATGTAAGTATATACACATGTACGTGTAGTTGTAGTAGTAGAATTTAAGCTGGCGAGCTAGAAGAATCGTTAACACGCCTGACAAAGTGCTTAGCGGCATTTCGTCCGTCTTTACGTTCTGACTTTAAATTTCGCCGAGATTGACTTTCCCGTTCATCCTTCCTGGGTCGATAAAATAAGTACCAGTTGAATACTAGGGTCGACCTATTTGACTCATCATATATATGTATACCCCCTACTCCGAAATTGCTGGCCTTGTGCCAAAATTTGAAACCATTATTATTATTAGTAGTAGTAGTAGTTGTTTTTGTTCTTCCATTTGCGTTTATATTGCTGTAGAATTATGTCGTCTTGAAATTTTGGAAGACATTTGTAGAAATGATCTCCTCCATCACAGAAGACTTAAGAGGATGCCATATTAGAGTTTTAATGAGTTTCTTATCTTTCTTTGGTTTTCTTGTTGCTCTTTTATTGTTGTTTGTTGTTGTTTTTTTAACAGTGAGCTAATCCAATGAAATGTTTTTCACCAGCATAGGAATAAAATATACACAAAATGGGAGAGGTAATCGTAAATATAACAACAATGACTACAACATAATAATAATAATAATAATAATAATAATAATAATAATAATAATAATAATAATAATATCAACTACCATACAAACGTCCTTAAAGATGGATCTGACCCCTCGTGCAGAATTTGTGGAAAATTCACAGAGACAATTGATCTTGTTTCTGGCTGCCCAGTACTCGCTGAAAAGGAGTAGCTCATAAGAAATGACAGACTGGAGCAGTGCATCCACTGGAATGCTTGTAAATACTACAAAATTAAATCCCATCGTCAAGACATGGGAAAGTACTCTCTTGCCGTTTCTTTCCTTCTGCTTAGAAAAGCATAGTCAGAGTAGACCAATTCAGCCTCACCAAGTCTTGCTACTGTCGACTAGCTTTTGATCAAAACAGCAAAAATAATAATGATAATGATAATGATAATAATAATGTTTGGAAATATACCTCTTCTCGTACGTTACTGTAAAAGGAAAGGGCATCGTTATTTTGGGACGCATTTGTTTTCTTTCATGAAACGAGAATTATTATTAAGGTTAATACATGGACTGAGGCACGTCTGTATTTTGAGAATAGAAAAAAAAAACTTTTGTCTCCCTCGAAATGAGAGAAAACTCTGCCGATATGATAGCACTAATTTGAATGGATTTCGTATTAATTACTAACCAGTTTACGATATCTGCGCAGTCAAGTTTTATTTCTCGCAATATTTCTGATGAAAACTTCATCCATAACCAAACAGAGGCGTAAAAAATTTTATATTAGTAGCACACATTCACTAAATATGACAGCACGCTTAAATTAATTAAT
>NC_142947.1:4404341-4419341 GCF_046866305.1 Octopus bimaculoides
ACACATCAGCTATATTGTTTTAAAGGATCGTGTCAACTTGGTGGCAAGAATTTCTCGAGAAAACTCAAAACTAACTTGAAGTAAAACTCAATTAAGATATGACATTTGAAGAGTATCGAGACTACGTCAAGATCTTGAATTATCTCCTCTTTGCCACAGTTGTTACAGGGAAAATTTTCCGCAGTTGAGATTTGACACACCACATATATACATATTCACACATATATATACATACACACACACACACACACACACACATATATATATATATATATATATATATATATATATATATATATATATATATATATATATATATGCATATATGTATTGCTTTTGTCTTTCTCAATTTACATATTTGTATATAAACTATGTATATTTAAGATTATATGTATAAATAGAATTATATATATACATATATATATGTATATGTGTATAAATAGATTTACATATATATATATACATATATACATGTATATAAAGATACATATATACACATACATACATATATATACATCCATACAGGCATACATTTATGAATATATATGTATGTATAAACACAAATACACAATAAAATGTTCTGTTTTCAACGTAACACTTAAAGAATTTTCAATTCTTAAACTTCCATATCCTCACCAAAATATTTCGTCGCATTATTATTATTATTATTATTATTATTATTATTACTATTACTATTATTATTATTATTATTATTATTATTATTATTATTATTATTATTATTATTATTATTATTGCCAAAACGTATCTCGGAAAACAGCAACAGCGAAATGATGGACACACTTGCGTCACCTGTTTTGGTTGTCAGCTTCAGTTTAGAAGATGTATGTTATTTCAGGAACACTACTCAAAGAAAAAAAAAACATACTTCAAATACCAATCCTCTGAGAATCTTTCAACAACAGAAAGTTACCACAAGAATTCATTTCCAACAACAGACATCTATCATTTGGAAGATATTTTTATCCGACAAATACATTTCTTTTATTTTACTTTGCGCTTTGTTTTACATCTATCTATCAGTACCTATATATGAATGCATACATTTATAAATGCATACATAGAAACACACACACACACACACACACACACACACACACACATATACATTCATACATTATATATATATATATATAAATGCATGTACATAATCGTTTGCACATATACACACATATGTACATACACATTTATGCATATATATTGTTTTTGTCGTTTTACAGTTCGTTCCGTTACGTTTTTGGATTTGTGTTTTGTTATGGTTTTTTTATGTTGATTATTTTTTTCTTTTATTTTCTTTCATTTTCGTTTTCTTTAACATTGCTTTGAATGATATTCGTTCATGAACGTCTCTTTCACTTTTTCTTAAGTTCGTATGATGTAGTACTTTTATCATTTTTATCATGATCATTATTATTATTATTATTATTATTATTATTATTATTATTATTATTATTATTATTATTATTATTATTATTATTATCATTATCATTATTATTATTATTATTATTATTATTATTATTATTATTATTATTATAAAATAAAAGAAGTATAATAAATGAAATCATTATTATTATTATTATTATTATTATTATTATTATTATTATTATTATTATTATTATTATTATTATTATCTGTCCTTTATATTGATGTATTTTGACTAGACATCAATGTTCACTCTGCTTCCGTTTTATATT
Source organism: Octopus bimaculoides (assembly GCF_046866305.1). NCBI lineage: Eukaryota > Metazoa > Mollusca > Cephalopoda > Octopoda > Octopodidae > Octopus > Octopus bimaculoides. Next base: position 4,406,054 of record NC_142947.1, read on the forward strand.
CTACTTAGTTGAAAACTAAATTTTACCTCTACCGGTGACTGAAATATTCCATGAGAGCACCAGTGGGGCTAAATGTATCTTCCGTTTGCGATTGGCGTGTAACACTAAAGTTGCTATTAATTAATTAATCAACTCCCTATTTTTTTGTCTGTGCCAATGAAGTATTAAGGATAAGCAGCAATACAATCAAATACAACAAGCCAGCGAACGAGGATCTCTACGTTCAATCGAATTACCAAATGCAGACTGCTATAATAAATAATAGAAAAAAAGAAAACGTGGTTACAGGTATTTTTCCATGTTTTAGCTTGCATGCCAGTTGAGGCAAATTGTTATCTATAGCCACGAGCATGGATGTGTGGTAAGGAGGTAGCTTCAAAAGCACAGGTTTCAGGGTTCAATCCCACTGCGTGGCAACTTGGCCAGGTGTCTCTTACCATAGCCTCGGACACACCGAAACCTTGTGAGTGGATTTGGTAGAATGAAACTGAAAGATGTCCGTCAAATATATATGTGTGTGTGTGTGCGTATGTTGTATCTTTCTGTCTGTATCTGTGAATAGCAGCTAAATCAAATAAACCTTCGAAGGAGATGTTTTTATTTCTTTGTTCCGGCATTCTGCGCTCTGAGTTCAAATCCCATCCAAGTCAAATTTATCCTTCGTCCTTTCGAGCTTGAAAATGAATTACCAGCGGGAGGACAATAGATTAATCGAACTGGGAGAGCGTCGGAATACAGACGTGATAGTATATTTAACAATTCTCTGATTTTCAGGTTCAAGTTGCACCAGAAGCCAATTTTGTCAGTCATCCCTTCCATATGTGGTTCTGCACTTTGCGTTCTGAATCCAGCATCCACACCGAGGCCTTTGATCAGCGTTACTCATCCAGTGATAGAAGAGAATTGTTTAACTGGTTACAGGCCATCATGGAGAAACAAGAATCAAATCAAATATAGATAAGCCTACGGTGGCAGGCTTATCACAACAGTGGATTCTAAACAACTGCCTGGAGAAGGAGACACTGGAAAAGGGTGATGTTATTTTCATGCATAATGCCATGATTTAATTAATTTTAACTGTGACAGGAAAACGAATAAATAGTACATCATAGCTGAAAATTACTTTTAAATACCTCGATACATTAATGTCGCCAAATGGCGTCGAATTACGCTGTCACCATCCCCATCACCGACAGGAAGTTCAACGACAGCTGTTAGAATAACAACGGATTCGAATCGAAGAGAACAACAAGAAAAATGATCGCAAAAGCATTAAAATCGGTATGTCTTCGCCTACGTCATCATCATCATCATCATCATCATCATCATCATTACTATTATTATTATTATTATTATTATTATTATTATTATTATTATTATTATTATTATTATTATTTGTAGTATTGTTGTTATTTCCATTACCATCATCATCATAGTGAATTCGATAACAAAACCCTTTGATAAGAGAGTCCTCTAAGGTGTTTAGAAGACATAAAGCGAACTGGATTGAAGTAGTTCTAGGTTGAGCAGTTTTCATTCTTGCGGCCATTTCATTTCGTTCGTGCTGCTAATACTCGCGAGAAGAATAATGGAGGATACACATTATAATACCTGTGCTACTGTATAATTATAAACACTACAGCTCTGTTCTATGGTAGAAAGCCTTATTTTCATTGTTACAATATATCTAAGCTCACGGCAAATAAGATCTCAGATTAAATTGCATTTCATTAAATAAATTTTTTCACTGTGTAACAATCGAGGATATGCCATGTCTCTGAACACGAAGAATTAATGACTGATTGAGTGAAGTGACACACATTTGGTTTTATATAAGACGTAAAAACGTATATGTAGGTATATAAAGCTGCGTATACGTGTGGGTGAAAAGGGAGATGTAAACTGTATGCGTGTATATAAATATATATATATGTACAAGTATCTATACGTATGTCTATGTCTACATATGCATAATATATATATATATATATATATATATATATATATATATATATATATATATATATATATATATATATATATATATATATATATATATATATATATATATATATAAAATATATAAAATATATATAAATTGATTTTATATATTTTATCTATAAAGCTCAATTTAATTTTAATTTTTTATAAATTGATTTTAATTGAGTTTTTACCTGTAATTTGGGATTTTGTCCCTAATATTATTATATATATATATATATATATATATATATATATATATATATATATATATATATATTGCGTGTATACATATACATATATATATATATATATATATATATATATACCAAAAAATAAGCAACATATTTACCGAAAGCGAGGAAATGCAGCTTTCAAAAATTAATCTCTTAAAAACATTTAACTTAACGGTAAACCACTGGTTTCTCAATCAATACAGAAAAACTGTGAAGTAAGCTGCATCTTTTGTTCATCAGTACACGTATGGTCGAGACACATAAAAATAAACAAGAATCAACATACCACGATGTACCCAACATAGTACGATGACTTCTGTTCATAATTATATATCCGTGAAAGAGATTTGAATTTATCCAGATTTTTTGGTAGTTTTTGACTTATTTAGTCCCTCTGAGCGTGAGGCATTACTATATAGTTACTACATAGTTAATGCCCTTATATAAATTATATATATTTATGAAAAAAATGATGAGTTTTTTTCATTATGAGGTTTTTTCACGCTGACTACTTGATAAATTCTTATAAAGATTTTATCCTATATTATATTATATATATATATATATATATATATATATATATATATATATATATAATTTGTACAAAGTGACAGTTATCTTAAAATATAATTTTCATATCAACTAGCTATATTGAAAACAGGTGAAATCTCACTCAAGAACACGCACAGGCACACAAATAGAAATATATATAGGTGCAAACACACGTATATCTGTGTGTGTATGTGTGTATATATAAATATGTATATGTATGTATATGTATATATATAAATATATTTGTATGTATATATCTGTATAAATATGCATATATATACATATATATATATATATATATATATATATATATATATATATATATATATATATATATATATATATATATATATGGGAGAATGTACGAAAAAACAACAACAGACGAGGACAGGTGGTGTAAATAACAAAAGGATGTATTAGTATGACGCTCGGGAATCCGGAAAGTCTTTGACGTTTCGAGCTACGCTCTTCAACAGAAAGAATACGGAGACAAGGAGAAACCACGGAGAAAAAAAAATTGAATAGTGTTCAGTCAACGGTCAATCATAATAATATATTTATATATGTGTGTGTATATACATATATAAATATACAGATATATACATATATTTACACACACACACATATCTAACATAATAAATACGAAAACTAATTTCTATGTGACAGTGTTACACTTCGACCCCCTCTCTCACTATTCATTGACACTCCTTCTATTGTTCATGTTATTGTGAGAATAATAGTAGGCATAGAGACGGTGGGGGCAACGGCAAAGATAGAAAGAGAGAGAGAAAGAGAAAAGGTGGGAGACAGAGAGAGACAAAGAAATTTGGGAGAGCTTATGTTTTTATTAAAAGTAGTTGTGTTGATGGTGGCGTGGGAGTAATAAGAGAGAGAGAGAGAAAGAGTGGCTATGTGAGAGAAAGAGGGACTGACCACTGAACATGATCAAGTAACATACTGAATGAATACACACATTTAGGTATTTTGTGATGGTAATTCGGTGATAGAAATAGTATGAGCTGTGGTTGTGATAGATAGATAGAGAGAGAGAGAGAGAGAGAGAGAGAGAGAGAGAGAGAGAAAGATACAGAGACAGAGACAGATAGCTAGATAGATAGATAGATAGATAGATAGATAGATAGATAGATAGATAGATGGATGGATGGATGGATGGATATTGTGCATATGCATTGGAGAAAAATACAGTGGATTTTGATAAACATTTGCTAGCTATTGGTTAAAAAGAAACGTCGAAGCACAATTTCCCTCATTATAATATTGAAATACGCATGGGAGATGAAATAATTTTACAAATTTAGTTACTTGTAAATCATCAATTAATCAAACTGTTCAAATTATTCCTCTTCATGATCAATACACTTGACTAATCGATTTTAAATCTAATTGAGCGAAATTAAAACGATTAAATAATTAACACTGATCGGTTACTAATTTCAACAAATTTCAGCGAAACACACATAAACTCCCCGCCCCCTCCCGCCCTGCACACGTACTCCCGCTCGCTATCTCTCTCCCTCTCCCTCTTTCTCTCTCACCCGCACATTCAAATATTTGTGTCTGCATGTACGTATGCTTGTGTGCATAGCATATGCAGGTATGTTTTTGCATATGCATGTATCCATGTAAGTTTGCATATGCTTTCAAGTTACAACTCTCTCTTTTGCACATTGGTAGCTGTGATTATGCATACGAGCGCACAATTTTTACCAAGGATAATCAAAGACTAAGTTGCCATTTTTTTTCTATTCTGATACATTCTCAAAAAGGAATCATATTTTTTTTTTTAATTAAAATAGATTAATTATGCATATTTCTGCTGTATTTTCAAAGAAAACTGTATTTTCTATGAACATAAAAATAAATTTGTAAGAGAAATCTTTATTTTAGATTCCATAATAATTATTGAAACCTGTGTGTGTGTTTGTGTGTGTATGTGTGTGTATATGTATTATCAACATCGATGCATGTAAAGAATACTTTAACCCAGTTACTAAAAATATTTAATGCTGAACTTGGCAATTACAGCTTAGAACTGCAAATAATTTTCCCATCTTAATTCCCTTCAGATAAATCACCGCTCTGGCGTTTGTTCCGCCGCTTGACGTTCTGGGTTCAAATAGTAACGTGGTTCACTTTGCCTTCCATCCTATCATGGTCGATAAGACAAGTACCAGTTGAACACTAGAGTCGATGGAATCGACCAAACCCCTCATCCAAAATTGCTGGCTTTGTGCCAACATTTGAAACCAATGTAAGTGTTGTTGTTGTTCTAGCTGCTATTGTGCTGCTTCTGTCATTGTTGTTGTTAATGACTTTATGATTCATGTTGTTGACGTTGTTATTGTTACTGTGGCGTTTGTTGCTGGTGCCGTAGATTTATTTATTCAGTCCTAGCTCAGCCTTAATTAAACAGTATTGTGAACAAACGCATTCCAGCCGCGGTTATTCATTAAGCTTTTATAAGACGTCTATATCCTCAATTTTTTTTCTTTTAAGATGGTCGTTTCTGAGGAAGGTATAGGCAGATACTTCTAGTTCATCGCCCGACCACGTACAAGTTCTCTTTACGGCTCTAATTTCTCAATGGTTACCGTTTTTCTTTTTTCTTTCTTATAATTTTTAACGGGTACAGTAAATCATTTAGCCGTGATCACCTTATCTTCCGCGTCTATACCGAGGACACCCAGAACTAAATTACCCGACGCTTCATTTGCTGGGTGTGATTTGAAATTTTGACTGCCATTTCTAGCAGTTGAGACAAGCACGTAGGAGTTCCAAGTTTAAGTCTTGCCGATACGCTTTTCTTCTTTTCACATATTATTATAATATGTACTAACCATAAACTATGATCGATTTCATCGATTAGACCCTCCTGTGCAAATTTATGGCCCTTTGTCAATGTAACAAATCGATGATTTGGGTCTGTGTGGCAAATGCGATAAATCAAGGCATAATTACCATCAAACTGATTTGGTGCCGTAATATCGATTACTAATACAAATCATTTCAAATTCACCTTACGGAAGGAAAAACAAAAATAAAATGGATCTCAGTCAGTTTCGACGAATGTTCCAGTTGTACGTTTGAAGCAATGCCCTACTCACTGAATAAGAGTTTAAATGTATACATATTCCACCCCTAAGGAAAGCTCAGTGGGACAGCGTGTAAGAAGACCGTCCATGGAATTACAGATCTATTCAATAAGACAGGATTCCCAAAATTTTCCTTCTGCCTTATTCCAGACTCATACCTGGAGCAAAACCGAGATTACGGTGAAACAAATTTTGGTCCCGGTCACCGCCATATTATGTTGCAATAAGCTTGTTAATATTTGGCCAACATGTCTGCTGTCTCCTCTCTGCCTTCTTTACCGCTACTATAACGGCGTCTGCTCCTCACTGTATGCTGAGCTCATATTTCCTCTACTCAGCTATTCTCCTCCCTACACATGATGTACGGTACGCTATCACACATTTAATATAGTCAGTTGAAAAATTATGATGGCGTGCGATAAACGAAGCTATAAACACATGAATCACCTAAATTCCCATTAATCTACATTGTTGTCCATATTTTCCAACGATTTCGACCAAATGATCCTGTTGGAGTTATTTCCCTTATTTGTTGCTTTAGATTTTAAACACCCCCTAGAGGGAGATGTTGCTTATACATTTCTTGAATATTTTCATTCAAGACTTGATTGAAGTATTTTACCTCAGTATATTACACATATAAGAGACCTCTAACGTATTTATAAAGAACTAAAGAACTCATAAGAACAAACGGATGTCTGTAGAAAGAAGAAAGGGAATATGACAATGTGACTTTGGGGGCTTTTCGCCAAGCCCCTAGCAACTCGATAGAAGTTTCTCAGATCGAACTTTGACTCACCCCGCGTTGCAGATTTGATTTGCTACCAGCTTATATCTATTCAATGATCCTCACTAGTAACACGAAATTTGTGTTTCTGGTTTGTATCGATCGACTTTCGCTTTTCCAATAATAGTAATTGTAATGTATTTTAGTGTATTGCCATTTCTGTTATGACTAAAATAATTATTTTGCTTTTAATGCACTGTCACTTGTAATCCTACTGTTATAATTTATATATTTCAGTGAGGTGAATTTATCGGTAAGGTTTTTCTATGAGATTAAACTACCTCGTTATATGTCAGCTGCATATGTGAGCATTGCACGATTTAATTTTTGATTGATGCAACAAAGTTAAATATAAAACAACATACAACAAAGAATTTCAACTAATTTTATTGCCAATAACGATAACAATAATTAATTTGGTTAGGAAATCTGCTTTGTGTAAAAGTTTTCGCAAACGCTGTCATAAGAATCATTTACTTTCGAATTTATTTTATGTTGTGAAAGTATGAAATAGGAAATATTCCCAACCAATCCGAAAAAGATTAAGGTCCTTTTTGTTCTTGGCACATGTCGCAATTGTCACAATTTATGTATCAAAGAGAGATGCGATAAGAAATTATAGTTATAACCTTTTCTTCATAATATATATGCCGCCATCGTTTCGAAGCCGTTCGTTTCATGTTTATATCCAAGAAAGCTATCTCTATCGGTAAGGGTCGCTTTTCTATCGAACATTTTAATATATACCTACAATCAGAAGATTGCTACTTTTTGTACTTTCTCTGTAATCGGTAAATATTCGTTTTTATTCCAACTTTTCCCTTTGATTGTAAATGGAAAGTTCAAAGAACTCCTCTCTGACCGGAGTTCAATCAGTGACAATGCGGCCTTAAATAGCAGATTTCTTCTCTGACTTCGAAATTGTGTTTACTTTCAATCTTCCTGTTCATTGGTTTAGGGATAACATCACAAGAAGACGGGAATCAATACGCTCGCTGAAATGTAGCACTTTTAATCTATTTTAATGCATATCTTTTGCTCGGCTGGTATTTATAAATCAATGACAATTATATTGGATGACAAATAGTCTACCAAAATTTAGATCTATGATGATAGTGAGTCTAAGCGCTTTTATGGCTGTCTGGTAAAAAACGTCTACTTCGCAACCATTATGTCCGCATTCAATTTCATTGTATGACAGACACTTTGTCATACGTTGTCCAACTGATTTCAACCATAATGTGAAGTGTGTAAAAGTATATAGAGGGTCATCTTGCGAAAATGAGATCTGCATCTCTTCTCGGAGATGGACGGCATATAATTATACTCGGATGAATTTAAAAGGCTTCACCTTGTTGTACGTATTCAGTCCCGGCCCTACTCTGAACAGAACTCGATAACTTGTAGTTCTTCTCGCTATTTTCCAATAGTTTTAGATAATCCGCAGCAAAAATTCAAGACAGCTTCCCTTCTTCGTCTGATTAATCCACGAAGGACAAAAACAAACAAAATAGGAAGCACCATTACTAAACTAATATATGCAAAATGGTTTACCTGTAAATACATTTGTTTTATAAGAATATTTTATAAAAGTAGGAAGATTTAATTCAGATCTATATCTTCCAATTCATCGATTTCTCTTTATTTGTTGTTGTTGTTGGTTTTGTTATTGTGACGGCGTTTGCTACTACTGCACAGTATTACCGCTGTGTCTTTGTTCTTTTGTATGTGTGTGTAAGGTAGGATTTGAGCGAGATTTACTTGCATATTTTTGTCAAGCAATTTGGGAAGGTGTGCCGCGGGCAAATGTTGATTGAAATGATAACACTGAAATATGGTAGAAATTTATTAAAGAAACGATTCAAAACAACTCACACTGATAGACTGGCTCTCACAAAGATCTTCAACAAGTTCAGTATAAGGAGGAAGAATTTATTTTCCAATATCTGACAAGTATCCATACTAAAATATTACCTTAAATGCCGGAGTTTAAAACCCGCATCTTTTATTCATAAATGTGGCAAAAAAATTTCCATGCATCAAATGAAAGCGGGTGTATGAGTATGATGATGAAATACGTTAAATTTGTTTCTTCTACACAATATAATTTCTCCACAAAAATGTAGTGCTATGTCTAATGCACGAGTGCGTCTTATACAGCGGCAAAAAAAGAATTAAAACAAAATGGCTGAAATGAGAAAGAAATTTCGTTACTCTATATCCGCTCACCACAGTCTTATTCACTGCAGCTGCCATTCATGTATTGATATTTTCAAAGGTCTACAGCATTATCGGTGAGAAAACAAGGTTTGTTTTTTATGCTCTTTTGTTTCTTTTTTTATGTTTTTGTTTTTTGCTTTTTTTAATATCTAGTATGTTAATATGCCAACGCTGTTCGATCAATATTAATTTATTCCATACTCAGAAATTATACGTATCAATAATTCGATCAGACCAACATTCACTTATAAAGTTTTTTTTCTTTGTCTGAACTACAGGCTATTCTGGGATTTTTATAACCATACTTCAAAAATTTGCGAATTGCTTATAACACTCTATATGGGCAGTTAGTACACTAAAGTTTTTTGGCGTGTTACACTCATTGGATGGCGATCTGGATGGGATTTCATCATGACTGGTTCGATCGATTATATCGACAATAATAAACACTTCTATCTAATGCATATTTCATTGATCGCTTAACTTAAAGACACAAGACGAAAAAAAAAGAAATACACACAGGCATACACACACACATGCGCGTAATTAAAGTGATGGAGGGTGCTAGTGAGCACCAGTATTGCTAGAAATAAGAGTGAAAACAACTTAGAAAAGTGCTCTACCGTGGCTAAATGTTGCTTTGACATTTATTTCTAGCAATGCTGGTGCTCACTAGCACCCTCCGTCGTTTTAGTAACCACTATACTATGTGTGTGTGTGTGTGTACGACGTGTGACGCAATAAACTTGAGTGGGTGTGCCATACAATTCATACCTTACATTTCATTGATTCTAAACGGAGGTGTAGCATTGTTTATTATTTGACTTCCAGTTCTCTCAGTAAGTGAATTAAGAGAATTTGACTCGTTCATTTTGCATGTGTTTGTGTATGTGTCTGCCTGTCTGTCAGTGAGTCTCTGTGTGTGTGACTGTTTTATTTTTCTTCCATGTTATTTTGTACATACTCTTTATTACCGTGAGAGATAACATAAAACACGATATCGTTGCAGCATGATAGTAAACTTAAATAGACCTTTTTGTATTTGTACTTTTTTTTCTTCACTTCCATTCCTTCTCGGGTGAATTACTTGATTGTGATAGCAACTTGTTGCATTTTCTTTCTATGAATTTGTTTTCCTATCACCTTTAATTTATTATTTATTATTCTCTTTCGTTTTCACGCAGTTGTAAGGAAGTAAGTCGTAATAAATAAGCCGAGTCTCGTTAATATCATCGGCGATGTGTTACTTCAGCAGAAATTGCTATCACTGAAAACAATACAAGTTCTTTTGAAATAGAATTACATAAAATAGAAAGATGATTAAACCATTGCAGAAATAGTGGTGGATGTCATTAATCACGATGGACTTACTATTATTTCCGTCAGTAGGTGCAAGCAAGCATGACCCAAATGAAGTCTCCTTCCAAAATCAACAAACAAAAGAATTAGAAATCCTGATTCCTGCTCGGTCCAACCGTAGGGGACGCATTGTGCAGATGTGCCGGTATAATCGGTATGTAGTCGCGAGCTTACGTAGAGACTCTGTCGACAATGCTACGCTTGACAGCAGCGGAATATCTACAACGCCGCAGCTGGAGTGGGAGAATGGCTGAGCAAACGCTGGTCTAGGGTATATGTTCAGATGAGGATAACAGGAAATGAATTTCCTTGCTCAGGGCCACTACCTGCTGCCTGAGAAAAAAGTCGACCCTACGACCTAAATATCGTCCTCACAAGCCGAACAACTTAACCACTAGATCATCTATCTAGGTACCTACCTACCTATTCTCCGTTAATTTGCTTTATTTTAAAGTTGGTACATCCACTATTTTCCAAATGGCTACATACTTGGGAAGCCTGCTTCTTACTCATGCAGCATGTTACACATCCAATATCTTTACAAAAACTGTCCCAAGAAACCAGGAGACAAAAATTCTATGATTCGTTTCTAGTACTGAAATACCTTATTAATTAAGGACGAACGACCGCTTTCAAATGCAGACAAACAAGGCCTGGAAGTTGAGATTAGATCATGGAGGATGTCATCAAACTTACAGCTTGAATTGTGCTTTTATTAATTCCTATTTTGAATCAATTAGTGAAATAAATGAAGTGATATAAATTTATGAGATTGAATATACACGCATAAAATATAAAAAGTTCTGGGGTAGTTGGGACGTTATGGTAGAAACCATCTTTTGTCATTAATTTAAAATTGACAAGTGCGGTGGTAGAAGTGGGAAGAATTGCCTAGCGTTTCTGTTTGGAGCTTTGAAGTTCTGAGTTCAAATCACGCATTATGTTATATTCCCGTTTTATGTCATTGGTGTCGATAAAAATAAAGTACAAAATTTCACAAGGGTGGGGATTAGAGTAAGCCTTACCTCCATTTTGATAGTCTAGTACCTAAATCGGAAACAATTTTATCGATTTCATAATTTTGTATAGATATAAAAATATATACATAATATACAACGCAATCCCAACGTCGGCTGGATTCGAAAACAGAAAGTAAGGAACCATTAAAAGATACTGACGACTGCGTTTTATCGAACTTACAATTGCTTGTGCTAATTCACTTCAGAAGAGTAAATAATTAGCCAGAAATACAATGCTAGAATATAGCATCACTGATAGCAGAGCTGATTCAGCAAGCAAACAGTGTCTTTGTTGTATCTATTCAAAGAATATTGTTATCTCTATTATTCCAGCGAGAAGGTCGGTTTCTAAGTACACCAACGAACGCTTATATTTTTAGATACCAGGCTAATTACATAGAATTACTTGCTAGCAAATCGATTTTTCCTACTTCATAATTTTTCTTCCTGTTTTATAAGCCTTATGCACTATAAACTCGGTAACAAACTTCGTCAAGAACATCAACCTACTTATAAATAAATAAATAAATCACAAACACACACACACACATACTTACAAAGTTTTATATGTGTATCTATTATATTATTAGTCATTCTGGTTATGTATTCTTTCCATGTGTGCGTGTATATATATATATATATATATATATATATGCACACATATATGTGTACATATTATTTATACATATATATGTATACACATATATATATATATATATATATATATATATATATATATATATATATATATACAGATACATACATATGTACATTTATACATGTATATATATATATATATATATATATATATATATATATATATATATATATATATATATATATGTATAAATGCACATACATATGTACATTTATATATGTATGTCTATATATATTTATATATATATACACACATATGTACATTTATATATGAACATATATATATATATATATATATATATATATATATATATATATATATATATATATACATATATATATATATATATATATATATATATATATATATATATATATATATATATATATATATATATATAGATATATATATATATAGATATATATACATACATACAAATGTACATTTATTATATGAACGGGCTATGCAAGTCTATGTATATACACACATGGATATGTGTGTGTGTGTGTGTGTGTGTGTGTGTGTGTGTGTGTGTGTGTGTGTGTGTGTGTGTGTGTGTGTGTGTGTGTGTGTGTGTGTGTGTGTGTGTGTGTCTGCTTCTCTGTCTGTCTGAGAATGAATATACATTTGAAAGCCACAAAACAGTATTTGACTTGAAAAAGCGCTGACGCAGGCGCCTAGTTGTAGTAATTCCATCAACGCTACTAACACGTTTCTCTGCGGTTTACCACCACACGTCTATATGCTGAGCTCTCTCAACATTTTTGTGGCTTTTTTTATTGCATTCGTTGAGTATAATATCTAGAGGGCTATTCTGAAAGAACATTACTTCCGTCGCTTCTAACGAATATGAATATATATGTGGGTATATGTACGGGTCTTTCGAGGTGAGCGGCTGAGTGGCTAGAGTTTTCCATTCATTTATTACGAGATCGCGGCTTCGATTCCCAGAATGGCTGCACATTGAGTCCTTGAGCGACACACTTCATTTCACTCTGGTCTAATCCTCTTGGCGAGGTTGGGGAATAGTGGCATGCATGCTTAGCCAGCTGGGTGGCATTATATATATATATATATATATATATATATATATATACGTTTATATATTCGTTTTGCAAGATTCTTGATGTGAAATCGTGTGTTGAAATAGATATCGTTGTATTTGGGGAAAGATGAAAGCAAAGGACCACTGATGAGGTCGCAGAAGTGTGACGAAAGAACTCTTGCCGAAATACGATTAATGTAATGTAAAATAAAGTAAATTAACACCAAATATATAGTGCGTGTGTTATTATTGGCTAAACTGACAACATGACCAATCCCAAATACAACAACATATAAGATATATATATATATATATATAT
>NC_142947.1:4421841-4424341 GCF_046866305.1 Octopus bimaculoides
TGCTGCAAAGCCACAGATTTATCTCGACACGAAAAGAATTACTTTTTTTTCTAATCAAAGTGATGGAAGATTCGCGATAAACAAGAATAGACTGGATACATTCTGAATTTCTTTGGGCCACAGATCAATATCAGTTGATTATCAAAAGTTGTGGCGGATAATGAGTGAAGCAATTAGTGCAATCAATGTAAACAAAAAGATCGGAGGGGGTTTGAAAATCGATATTCGTTAAATAGTTTGTCTTTGATAAAAGAGAATCAGAACCAGGGTGTTTGGAAAAGGAGATAAAGAAAGATGGATTATGGTGACAATGATGGCTGTGGTGGTGGTGGTGGTGGTGGTGGTGATGACGACGACGATTATGATGATGATGATGATGATGATGATGATATGGTGGTGGTGATGGTGGAGGGTTATGATGACGATGATATTAACGACGAAGACGATGATGATGGTCGTAATCACGATCATGGTACGGATCGATGTGATGATGATGATGATGATGATGATGATGATGATGACGCAGGTGTTGATGATGAAGATTATTATTACTACTACTACTACTACTACTACTACTACTACTACTATTATTATTATTATTATTATTATTATTATTATTATTATTATTATTATTATTACTATAATAAGGCATCGTGCTGGCAGAAACGTTTGTACGCCGGGCGAAATGCTTAGCGGTATTTCGTCTGTCTTTATGTTCTGAGTTCAAATTCCTCCGAGGTCGACTTTGCCTTTCATCCTTTCGGGGGTCGATAAATTAAGTACAAGTTACGTACTGGAGTTGATATAATCGACTGATCCCCTCCCCAAAAATTTCAAGCCTTGTGCCTAGATTACAAAAGATTATTATTATTATTATTATTTAGTAGTTTTGTTTTTATAGCGTGCTTTCACTTCGTTACTGTGCGCAGCTCTGTGTGCCTTGGGTATGTGCTGTGGTTTGCTGTGGTTTGCTGTGATGTTCTTGTGGTTACTGTATTGAAAGTTGTTATCTTTTGTTATTGGCATTTGTGTATCATTCTCCGTTCTTTTCCGTCCTTGTTTTCGTACATTCGCCGCTTTCTTCCAAGGAATTTAGTGTTCTTAGCTTAGTTTTTCCTTAGGGCTGACCAGATTGGAACAATCTCGAGTATAACCAGCCGAAATTGCAAAGATAATCTGGAACTCGACTGAGGAAAGAAAACTCCGAATGACCCGTCCTTGTTTTCTTTGTATCGTCTATCTGGATGTTCTGTTGTCCTTTTTTGTATCACCTAACTGTCTGGCTGTTTTACGTTCTTGTCCCATTTTGTATTTCCTATATAATATATATATACACATAGATATGCAGGCATATACATGCACATACTACAAATACACACGCACATATATATATGTACATATATATTTATATAGATACATATATATATATGTGTGTATATATATATGTATGTATGTATGTATGTATATATATATATATATATATATATATATATATATATATATATATATATTCAATTCACATTAACAATACATTCTCATCAACTCTTCTATTTCAAATCTATCCTGTAAGACTCCACAACAACCAAGACGAAAATCATAGTGTCCGTTGTATTCATACCAAACATCATAATAAATATATTTAAATTTCAAGTTATATATTTTTTTTTCTGCTACCTTTCTTGATCAAGGTTGTATTGTGCGAAAAACCTAGGTGGCAATGTCATGAATATTTCAGACGTTGTCATTTGTTCCAATTGAAAAGGAACGATAATCAACGAAATTCTTCAGAATTTAGCGACGCCAAGTTTGTGTGATGGAAACAATATCTTCGTTTCCATACCGTCATATTCTAAACCACTTATTATTTTCTCTATGGTTTCAAGTCGTAAGCTGTCAGCCATCTTAGAAAATCTCCAAAAATCTTGTAGTATCTTGTTTGAAATTATAAATGATTTTCTTTCATGTAATGTCACTTCAAAGATAATAGGAAATATATGAAAGTCTTTTATATCAACTTATTGGACTGTTGTTGTTGCTGTTGTTGTTAATTCTATAGTTTTTTTATGGTTTTTTACTTAATTTTTTTTTCGCTTCAAAATTTCCTATTTTCTTATCTATTAATAGCACTTCCGGTTGTATGCGAAATATCTTTTAACTGGTTCCTCCTATTATTTTCTAATTCATCGTTGATGATATACGATGTACTTGTGTATGTATGTATGTATGTATGTAAGCATGGATGTTTGTATGTATATATATATATATATATATATATGCTCATGTGTGTATGTATAAATTCATATATATATATACATACACATATATTCATATATATATATATGAATATATGTATATATCTATGCATGTACGTTATATTTATATATATATGTGTATGTGCTTGTGTATGTCTGTGTATGCCTCTGTGTATGAATATATATATATATATATATATATATATATATATATATATATATATATATATATACATATGCATATATAT
>NC_142947.1:4431841-4476841 GCF_046866305.1 Octopus bimaculoides
CTATTCTCTATAACTGATCAAATGAACTACTGTTATGGAGGCGCCTTGCATTTGCGTTAATTCTCAGAACTGAACTTAATTTCTAATTAATGCGAGTCATAAGGACATTCTGAGGCACATTTCCTATTTGCTGACAGTCTTTGAAATATATTCCACTAATCACCTATTGATTCGTATCTCTAATTAAGAAATCTGACGGAATTAGTTTCATTTTTCATATCATCTGCAACTAATACAACGAAATATAATGTAAATCACATGCATCCTGTGTAATTATATATTAGAACATGTGGTAGTTAAAATATCACCATAATTCAACGATATTAACATGTCCACATACATACATATATACATACATGTATATATATATATATATATATATATATATATATATATATATATATATATATATATATATCAATCCTTTCCTCATTAATAGAGAGGCTGAACCCTAAACGGTGCAATGTTTCTTATCAGGGCCCTTATATATTCTATATTAACTGTTTCAAGCTTTTAGCACAAAGCCGGCAACTTTTGGCGAAAGGAATTCCACACAGTTGGCGCCTAACAAATTAATTAGTACGGCAAGGTCGACCCAAAGTATAGTGGAAGAATCTTGTCCATGTAGTGGTTGCAAAGCAAGTTTCTTATCCATCCAATTCTCCATCCATCCATCCATCCATCCATCCACTCATTAATACGTACATACATGCGAGCGAGCGAGCGCACACACACTCACACACATATAAATATAGAACAATAATCCTTCGATGGAATTTATAA
This sequence comes from Octopus bimaculoides, assembly GCF_046866305.1. NCBI lineage: Eukaryota > Metazoa > Mollusca > Cephalopoda > Octopoda > Octopodidae > Octopus > Octopus bimaculoides. The sequence continues at coordinate 4,432,625 of NC_142947.1, forward strand.
ATTTATTTATAAATTCCATCGAAGGGTTATTATAACACATAGATAGATAGATAGATAGATAGATAGATAGATAGATAGATAGATAGATAGATAGTTTGATTCTTGCATACATAATGCATGTGCGGGTACATGTAGTCCTCCCATTTTATTGTTTATCGGCTGTGTCGTGCATGCGCATTAGTGTGTGTGTGTGTGTGTGTGTGTGTGAGAGAGAGAGAGAGAGAGAGAGAAAGAAAGAAAGAAAGAGACGCAGAATGAGAGAAGGAGAAACAAGAGAGACAGAGAGAGAAAGATTTTTAGTTATGAGTACAGGTGTATAGGTAAGCAAAAATAAAGTTTCATTTGCATAAGGAAAAATGTGCATCGATGTATTCATATCGCCACCTACAAAGATACAAGCACATATCTATACACATCTATATACGTGTCGTGTATATATATATATATATATATGTGTGTGTGCGTACGTGTGAGTATGTGTGTGTACGTATACATACATTTAAACATAGATATGCAAATATATATGTGTGTGTGTGTATGTGTATATATGTATATACATACATACACACACATACATATGTGTGTGTGTAATGCTTTTACGTGCATCGTGTCTGCGAGAGTGCGTGCCAACTGATATCAATCTAAGTAGTCTGTCCTTAGATATGACACTAAAAGCCACAGAAACGACGATGCGAAACGGACGAGTGTTCATCAAAGTCATTTGGATAAGATAAAAATGATTGAAATTTCTAAACCGAAACCAGAATTATGTTGAAAGCATAATGAGTAGTAGTAGTAGTAGTAGTAGTAGTAGTAGTAGTAGTAGTAGTAGTAGTAGTAGTAGTAGTGGTGGTGGTGGTGGTGGTGGTGGTGGCGATGCTGCTAGGGGATGTGATGATGGTGGAGGTGGTTGAGACGGTGATGGCAGTCAACGTTGCTGTTGTCGACGTTGTAGTAGTAGCAGTAGTGGCAGCAGCAGTAATGGCATTGGTGATGGTTGTAGTGGTGGTGGTAGTAGCGGTGATCTTGGCAGCCTTGGTAGTAACATTCTAGTGGTAGCACTATCGTGGTAGTGGTGGTGGTGGTGGTGGTGGTGGTGGTGGTGGTGGTGGTGGTGGTGGTGATCGTCGTCGTCGTCTTCGTCGTCGTCGTCGTCGTCGTCGTCGTCGTCGTCGTAGTAGTAGTAGTAGTAGTAGTAGTAGTAGTAGTAGTAGTAGTAGTAGTAGTAGTGAATATATTTGCGGTGTCAATTGAGTTGTATGGTTGTGGTTTTCGTTGGTGTTAGTCTGTACTATTCCTCTATGGTAAATGTTGAATAGAATGTCAAGTAGATAATTATTCTATCGTAATTAAGAAGATAATTAGATTGCGTGTACTCCTCGTATATACTTCGTTGCTGTAGATTTAATTTGATATTCGTCTTTAGGTGATGAATTTGCTAAATGGTTAGAACATTCTCGCGTTTGTTCCGCGGTCAAATTATTTCCCGTCTTTTTTTTTCATTGTCGGAATCGGTGAATGAAGTACCAGGGGGTGGCGATTTATTGGTGGAATTATTAGTGCGTATATATATATATATATATATATATATATATATATATATTCTTTTATGCTTTTCAGCTATGTGGCTGTGGTCATGCTGGAGCACCGCTATATATATACCAGAGTAAGCACATAAATGCGAAACAAGGTGGAAAAATTGCAATTTTATCAATAAAGTATATATATATATATATATATATAAATATATATATATATATATATATATATATATATATGTATATACACACAGAAAGAGAGAGAGAGTGAGACAGACAGACAGACACATACATATATACATACGTACGTACATACGTGCGTGAGTAAAGAATAAATGTAATTCTTTTTCCCGTATAAATTACACTTTATATTCGAGGCTCCACTGCATCATCTCAAAGAAGAAACAGCTGTAAGTTACTGATGTTCATAACATAATGTTTTATATTCCTTTGTCGTGTCATTTTGTATATATGTTTGGAGTGATTACAAGTGATGGTGACGTTATGCCTCCATTCATCTTCCCACAGGGCCTCACACTCAACACGGAGGCCTACATCAATGTTCCAAAGTTCCCAGCGATCCTGTCTCGAGTGAGGACCCAAACATATGAGGGATATTCATGGAGTAGGAGTAATTGGTTTATCGAGACACAGCGGTGTGACTTCTCTAGATCATCAATGGAACTGATTACATCAACACAGTGCTGTAGCTTATCTAGAAGTGCGGTGGATTATCTAGAAACATAGTAGAATGGAATATTGGGCCGCAAAATAGAGTGAATTATCTCGACATGGTTATAATTATCTAAATGAAGCTAATCTAGACACACTGAGAACTGGCTCAACTAGATGCACGGGGAATTAGCTTATTTTAACAGTAAAGTGGCCAAATATGATAGTGAAGTGGCTTACTTAATCCACATAGAGTGGATTAATTAGACACGCATTATGATTTGAATTCCTTATGGGTAGTATAACGAAGCATAAACCAATGTTGAAATGATGTGCTGTAGAAATGGAGTGGCTGTTTCTACTATATTTGACAATTACGTGTCATGGTTTTGAGATGTATTAATTTGAATTACCTTCAGCCATACAACTGACAGTTTCAGAGAATGGTGACAGGAATCTCTTATAAATGCCTTCGCACTACAGTGACAACTTTCGGAATCTTTAATGCAATCAATAAATATGAGTGAACGCTTCTGGTGTGTATTTATTTCATTTAGTTTATTATATATTTTTACCACGCTTAATGTCCAGCCTACATTATAAATTGAGTGATAAAGAAGTACAGAGAACATATAAGATATAGAACTGAACTACTTTTCAGTGGTGAACTCGGCCCTGATACAGCATTCAATGTTCCATTCTACTTTACTGTAAATAAATTTTACACAGCAGAACAACATTCTAAGTTAAATTTTAGGAGTAATTATTACGTTACCCTTGGACAGGGAACTCTGATTAGTTCTGTAGGTAACAAATGTTCGTGTGATGATCACCTGTTTTCAGGGACCGACTCACTGCGTGGTTCTGTGAACAAATTCTCTATACCATATCCTCTCGTTTGAATGTGTATGTGCGTATGCTTTATGCTTATAACTTTGGATTTCAATATATATATATATATATATATATATATATATATATGAAACTAATATTCTATGCTAATTTTGTTAATTTTGTCAAGCTCCTTTTTCAGTTTGTAAGATAGAAATTTAAATGTAATAAAATGTTTTAAAAGAAATTCAAAGTGTCTACGTGATAACTGTAAACTTACTTTTGGGCCACCCTGGATATATACATATACATATACATATGTATATGTGTGTATGTGTGTGTGTTTGTGTATCTGTGTGTGTGTGTGTGTGTGTGTGTGTGTGTGCATGCATATGGATGCTTGTAATGAGTCATTTAGACATGTGAGAGCTCTTGAGTTCGAAATAAATCTGAGAAAATAGAACTCACATACCACAAATAGAGTAAAGCATTCTGTTTATGTGAAACTGAACATCTTACCAAGCTATTATTCCTAGCGTCACATAATCAATCATCTGAGAGAAATTTTTGAGACGATCGTGTACGCGAAACACATATACAAGTGTGTGTATGGGTGGGGGCGCCTGTCTGTTTGTGTGTGTATCAAAATAAAGAGGATTAATAATGGGTTAGCAATCCAGGTGAAGTACTTAAGCTTCCTACAAAAGAGAAAAATACACCATGCTAATAAAAATACTTGTGGTAAATACATGCATATAAAACTATATATATATATATATATATATATATATATATATATATATATATATATATATGTCAATTGAATTGTATAATTTGTTTGAATTTAGAAAGCAGTTTCATAAGATTTCAGTGAAGAGGACCAAAGTGGGGGCTAGTGTTGATCTTATTATTGTTCATATCCAGAGAACAGTTATGATCCAGAATGTTTATGGTCGAAGGCGTTCCATCCGTGATCATCCTAACATATATATATATATTTTATTTAGACGCAAATTTGTTTAACAATGCATTATCTAATTATATCATTTCCTTTGACTTTTGTCGGGACTGTGTGATTTGAGGATAATTTCGCATCTTGTTTCGAACAGGTCGTGCAACTATGTGAAGGAGAAGCTAAGAAGTTGGAAAATGGCACGAACTTTTCATATTCACGTAAAATATATGACCTTTGTGCCAGTGAAAAAAAGAACAAAAAGTGACAGCTACAAAGATATTATCACACACATTGTCACACACACACGTTCGCACACACGCACACTTACACACACACACACACACATACATAAAGAATAATAATGATTGCAAAATTCAATAAAGTTATCACTATATCAGATTCAACATCAAATTCAGCGCATTTTCGTTGCCATTAAAACACAACAGACGATTCTGCAAAGCCATGTTATGAATAATGAATGGAATTATGGAGAACAACAAGAACAAAAACCCACAATAAATCAATGTATTTCTGGTTATTTGATTGAATGTATTGAAATATCATTCTCGTCTCACATTTTTTCTACGCCGCCATTTTGCTTTTTTATTTTATTACCTCTGTTTTAAGTCATTTTATTTCATTTATTTACTTTTGCTTTCTATTTCTTTTTTTTTTTTTTGCTTCAGCGTCAATCATTGTTAATGTTTGTGATTTATCTGATGTTTTATTGACGTTGATGATATCAAATTTATTGTTTTGATATCATCTTAATTATATCATATTTTTATATCATATTTTGATACGATTCTTTTTTACTTCTTTTTGGTATTTCGTTTGTTTTTTCTTCCCTCAGTTTTGTTCATATTGGAATTTTTGCTCCGAAATTGTTTATATGTTTATGTTTTCCTTTTTTTTCATATTTCTTTCTATTTATTATTATTTTTTCCCCTATTTTAATATTCTGTCGTCACCTTACTCTTAGAAGAAAAAGAAGGGATTTTATTTTTAAGTGTATGTGTGACTCTATTTGTATATATATATATATATATATATGCATTCATGTCAGTCCATTCTTAGAAATGTATGTGGTTTCTAGCTACTTACAGGTATTATACGCCAGCAAACGCATACAGATACAAATATATTCACGTACAGGTATGTATCTAATTATACACAAGCGGTTAGTCACACAGGTGCGCGCGCACACACACACACACAAACATATATATATTTTTTCTTTGTCGTTTCAGCTCAGAGCTGTGGCCATTCTTGAGCACCGCCGTGAAAAGGGGACCTGGTGAATTTTGATTAATCCCCGCGTTGTGAGTTGTAATGCAAAAAATAATTTTATATAAATAAATATATAAAAATAAATATGTAAAAATAAAAATGAAAATGAAAGATTTATATATAAAAATAAAAGGAAGAAAACTGTGTGCATTTTCCTTCTTGTATTTTTTTCTTATTTTTATATATTTTAATTCCTCGACTATCGCGGTCGTTACGTTCCAAAACCCCTTGCGATAGGTGAAAATAAATATACACATATATATATATATACATACATATATATATATATATATATATATATATATATATATATATATATATATATATATATATATATATATGTATGTATATATATATACACACAAGGTGTTCAAAAAGTCTCTCTGCAGTAAGTATTTTATTGCAAAATAAATATTTATGAGATGGTATAAGAAGACTACAAAATAATATATTAGACTTTACAAGACTTTAAAAAACTTTATAAGAGGTGTTGACAGTATCGTCCTTCATTTTCAATACTCTTCTACACATGTTTTGAAATATATCTTGGAGATTCTGATGCGGTCTGGACTGGGAGAATGTTATGATTGCGTCTTTTAGCTCATTAATGGTTTTAGGCGATTCTTGTACACTGATCCTTTACTTGCTCCCCAGAAAAAAATGATCTGGTGGATCAGATGATCTTGGTGGCCAAAGTCCCTTCGAAATAATCCGTTCACCGAAAAATTCACTGTGGAGAGACTTTTTGAACACCCTATATATCGTGGCACTCCGTCGGTTACGACGACGAGCGTTCCAGTTGAACTGATCAACGGAACAGCTTACACGTGAAATTAACGTGCAAGTGGCTGAGCACTCCACAGACACGTGTACCCTTAACGTATTTCTCGGGGAGATTCAGCGTGACACAGATTGTGATAAGGCTATATAATATGTATATATTGTGTGTGTGTGTGTGTGTGTGTGTGTGTGTGTGTGTGTGTGTGTGTGTGTGTGTGTGTGTGTGTGTGTGTGTGTATGTGTGTGTGTGTGTGTGTCTGTGTGTGTGTGTGTGTGCGTGCGTGCGTGTGTGTTTACGAGGAATTAGCTAAGTCGATCGAGTTAATGGTGTGATGCTTGGTGGTATTCAATCTAATGTGTCTGTGCTTTGTGTTCAAATTGCCCTCCTGGTCCGTCACCGAAATATAGAAGACCGTGACACTGAAACACCGCGGTTTGAGACCCACAAAGACTAACAGGAATCAGAGTTGCCAACAAACAGTTGGCAACTCTGATTCGAGCCTACGTCGAATAGCTTCATATATATATATATATATATATATATATATATATATATATATATATATATATATATATATATATATATATATATATTGCATACGTGTGTGTATGTGTTTCTGTGTGATGCGGGGAGATTGTTTCGATAAATCTGTCAGCTAATTTATCCCACGTTAAAACTGCAGTCGATTTAAATCTGGTCGTCAAAGCGTTCTCGTGATGTTTGAAGTAATCTAACATTTAGATATCATTTAACATTTAGTATTATTTATTACCTTCAGAAATGATTTCAATGCAATGATGGCTTCCGTCGCTTTAACTAAAATTTAAATATATACACATATACACCCACTCGTAAATGTGTATGTATGTATGTATATATTTATAAAAGTATATCCACGTATAAATACAAACATATACTTGTATATAAATACCACTTGAGATGTTTACCTTGCCTTAACGTTTGCTGTCTTCTTTAAGAATAATATATCCGCTACATCGGAAATCTGCAATGGTTCCATAACTACCATCTCGGCTATAACCTTGGAGCCCTAATAATCCGTTACAGCACTTACCTAGCGTACCTAATCGTTTAGATCACCTGTAAATCAAACCCCCATATTTTTTATATGTGTGTGTATTCGTATATATAAGTATATATATATATGTGTGTGTATGTATATGTATATATATATATATATGTGTGTGTGTGTGTGTGTGTGTGTGTGTGTGTGTGTGTGTGTATATGTATATGTATATATATATATATATATATATATATATATACATATATATATATATATACATATATATATATATATATATATATATATATATATATATATATATATATATATATATATATATATATATATATATATATATATATATATATATATATGCATATATATATGTGTGTGCGTTTTTGCGTGCCTTTGAGAACGTGAAAGCGCATGTGTGTGATTAAATCACAAAGTTAAATCATATAACACCATTCCGTCAGGCATTCATATCTGAGAATACACAGACTTACGCCGCTTTCAGCACCTGTGAGATGGAGAGGAAAAACATTATCCACGGACGTGTAACCTAAGAAACTAAACACGAATTGTTGAAGCACAGAGTGGCCAGCACTAAACTGAAGCTATACACGCACAGGGTTATCACATTATAACGGACAACAGATTTAAATATTGAGTTAGAAGCAATCTGATTATTTCTATCAATAAACAAATTGAGATTTTAATGGAATGGCGGAGACTTTTCGTTTTTACGCTGATGTTCTATAATGTAGATTATGGAGCTAATTCGGAAGACAGAAGACCATTAAATTTGCAATTAAGTTATATTAAATTAGCTCTAAAATGGTTTTAAAAATATAAAAGGAAGAGAATCAGAGAAGATTTCTTTTTAAATTCATTCGCTAATTCGTTTAATTTGAGTGTCTTAGACAATTATTTATACACGAACATTACGTATGTTAGTAAGTACGTGAATATACACATACACACACATACATATATGTTTATATATATATATATATATATATATATATATATATATATATATATATATATATACGTATTCATATACGCATACGTTTATATATGGATGTTCTCTCGTATGTATGTTTATAAGTACGTATGTATTCATATACGATTATGCATATAGTTATGCATATACGTGTGTGTATATGAGAGTGTGTGTATATGAGAGTGTGTGCAGGTGTGCGTGGGAGTAAATATACCTATGTATGTCTATGTGTGTATATATATATAGATATATATATATAGATATATATATATATATATAGATAGATAGATAGATAGATATATCAGTTTGTATACGCTTAGAATTATATATACGAGTATAACCATATATACATACATGTAAATATATGCAATAACACCAACTCCCCCAATAACAAAATTGCCTATTATATTCACCCATTATCTCCACTTTCTTAAGATATTTCACACAATGAAAGCTTAGAAGCGGTATGTTTGTACACAGACGTTTCTACACTGTTCACAGGAGCCAGCGAAGGATTTTGCAGTCACTTCTTGTGTATACATACATACATACATACATACATACATACATACATACATACATACATACATACATATATACATATATGTATATAAACCAAATATAGTGTGTGTGTGCATACATACATATATATGTAAATATGTATATGTATACACACACGCATGCACAGACACACATATTGTGTGTATATATATTTATCTATCCATCCATCTATCTAGCTATATATATATATATATATATATATATATATATATATATATATATATATATATATATATATACATACATAATCTATATATGGTTAAGGTTAAGGTTAGAACGCATTTTATAATAGGTTTGCTGCTACTCAAGAATAACGATACTGACAATTTGAATTATATTTACCCGAGAGCTACACTGTACCGAGTATTTATGTATTCATAAATGTGTCTGTTTTGTGCATGAGTGTGTGGATATGTGCGCGCGAGTGTGTGTGTGTGTTCATATTTCAATGTTTATAGATTTTGTTCTTCTCAGCTTAAACTTTGAGCTGTTCGTTCTTGCCATAATTCAGTGTGCATATGTTTATTAAGGCAAGTGAAATATATACTAAATTCAACGTATTTCTATGGTTATCGCCCTCAGGACATCACGTACTCTTCGTATCACACTTATTGAACTTTCTGGAATTGATGTTAACTAAAGGCCTCTTTTTAGAAGCCTTGCTTTGATTGGTCGGTCCATTTTACTTCTTCCTAAAAGAAAAAGAGCTGTTCTTTCTTGCTAATTCAATGGTAATAACAATAAAATGTGGAATCATATTTTATCTGTTTAATTTGTATTAACGACGAAAATGAAGATTTAAAACGTCAATAGATTCCAATCACATTTGCCAGCTTTTGTTGTCGTGTTGTTTTTATCTTAAATTGATCTCCACAGCATGGTACCAAATTTCTGCATACCAAACAGGAATACGGTAATCTTTCATTAATGTAATAGAGTGAGTTCAAAAAGCCAGATTAATTGACATAATCCTTGTAATGTGAAGAATGAATTCTTATTTTCTGTGGGTGTTTAATACGAAAAACAGAACAGCCAAGAGTGATAAATCAGTGAATCAAAAGTTTTCAAAAAACAAGAGGTAACCAAGGGAGATAACTAAGATATTACCTAGAAATCATTATTTCTTTTGGAAAACAATAATAATGCGGTTATCAGCGAATCTTGTATTTTGAAGCAAATCTGAGGTAGCTGGGAGTGTTTAGATTTTATTATATCTCAATGCTTTTGTAAGATGTTGGGTTTTGCCATATGCAAAGCAATGGCAGTAACAAGGAACATTAACTCTCCGGATGTTTTGCATTCATGTCCTATTTTGTATCTTATATATATATATATATATATATATATATATATATATATATATAGATATATATATATATATATATATATATATATATATATTAATACGTATATAATAAACACATATATTTGTGCATGTGTGCGTCTATAAATATGTTGTGTGCGCGCGCACACATACTTATATATAAAGACATTTAAAGAAATCTTGTAGCATAGTGAACGTTATTTACTATATCTATCAATCTATCAGGCTGTACGTGTGTGTACGCCTGCGTAGGTCTCATCTGTATCCTTTTTTGTCTGTATATATATATATATATATATATTAGTATTCATGTAAATATAGTATTACTGAACGAATAATAAAACAACGTTGTTAACACGCAGCCAAAACTCAGTGTAAAATACAATTTTCTTATATCAATTCTATAGCTCTTATTGTTGGTCTAATATTATTTTTTTTCATTTTTTCTCATTGATTTTGATATCATCATTTTCATGTGTGTGTTTCTGTGGTGTGTGTGTATAAGGGGAGTTTTCGATTCTTTCTGCTTTTCATATTATTGACAACATTCTTGCTTTTTAGAGAGGTGGGTGCGACGGCGATATTTTTCGTTTTGATATTTAAACGTTTTAGATTTGCGTGTCACTATTCTGAAGCGCAAACTATATTTGCATGCAATAGTCACAGAAAAGTCGAAACGAAATCCGATTTCTCGCGCCATTCAAGAATGAAAAAAACAGTGATATTTTAGGTTTTTCTATTCTTATTACATTTTTTCTTTGTTGTATGTTTTTGTATGTATTTTTAACAAATATTTAATAGATTTCGAAATATCCACTTATCCTACAAATAACAGAGACTAAATTGAAATCAGGAATTCGTGCATCTTCATCCAGAAAAAAGGTCCCACGCTACGTATTTCATTACGTTAGTAAAGTAGAAAACACGATATATTTAATGAACTATCTGTGGGCTCAACTAGGAGCCGTATGGTTAATCCACTCAGTTTGGAATTTCTTGGTTCTTGTTTCTATCTAAACATTTTCTCTCACATAATCTTATAAAATTGGGTAAAAAGTTTCTTAAAAATTTAACATCTCATAATTTGATGTAATACATTGCAACACACACACACATTTGAAGAAAAACCGTATACTCCGATGTAATCCACTTACATTCCCCCATAGAAATTACTGGCTTTGTACCAAAAATTGAAATCATTGTTAAAATTCCTGCATTGTTTCAATAAAATTGCATTCAAATTGAAACAATGTTGACATTATTATTAAAATTAATAAAGATAATAGCAGCAATACCAATCTTCATTCAAATTTAAATGTAATTTTACTAATATTACTAAATTTATTTTTTAATATTTCTTGTAACAGACGCGAGGCTCTTTTGAGGTCCTTTTGTATGACTAACAAAGCTGTTGCTCATGGCCAACGAAAGTTGGCGATGTTAGTTTACCAAATTTGCTGCTAACGTTTTATTAAAGACTATGTTTTATTAAAGATTACGTTAACAGTTCAAAAAAAAGCGTCGGCGTTAATTTACCATTCATGTTTCCAGTGATTGTCCAGGGTTATTGTTGCTGACTGTTCTGTCTTCGTTAGAAAAAATTAATGATACCAGAAACTAAATTTGGTATTGTTATCATCACCATCATCATCATCATCATCATCATCATCATCATCATCATCATCATCATCATTATTATCAATATTACCTTTATTGTTGTTGTCATCGTTGTTGTTCTTGCTGTTGTTGTTGTTGTTGTTGTTGGTGGTGGTGGTGGTGGTGGTGGTGGTGGTGATGGTAGTGTTGTTGTTCTTAGCTTAAGATATCAACTAAGTTGGTTATTGTTATTTCATATTTCATCAATAATTATATTTTTTTTTTGTTTATAACATTATTTATTTCCGGTCATAGATTTCAGATGATTAAATTATAAATTTCAAAGCTTAAACTAAAATTAATTTCTTATTCAAATATAAAATATTTGCTTTCTTTTTGGTTTTTCGTTGGTTTTCCTATTAAATGCTCTTTGAGATGTTTTAATGGCTTCTTCAGGAGAATATTTACACTAATTTTGGTCATATATATGTCTAATTATTGATATTTGTGTGACTATATTTCTGGAAAATATATTATGCTCCTCCTTAACAAGTGTCCCTGGTTTCTGTTGAGATTGGCCTGGGAGAAAAGTTATGTCAATTCTCTCGGGGCCATCAATATTTCCTCGCAGACCATGTCAAACTATTGGATTGTGAGATAAATTCGTTCGTAGTTTTTACTTTCCCCCACCACCACCACCTATAGTCACATGTCTGAAAAAAATGGTAAAACATATTTAAATTTTAAGAACAATATGCAAAAGTTGTAGAAGGAGAATAGAGCTACAAAATAAAGCACAAAACAATACGTTAAAAATTATTTTTCATGCTAAAGGGAATAAGATCAGAAAAGATTAAGATAAACATGGAAGGAGGAAAGGCAGTAAAAAAAAATGAACGAATAAATCTGACACTTCAATACCAAAACATACAGAACGCCATGTTTTCTACCCTCACACACATACTATCGCATATTATTTAGAAATATACTAAATAAGAAAAAAACAACCTGAAAATGCCATAAACCCTTTTTTTATTGCAATTTTGTGGAAGGGGTCAACCGATTACAGTGCTCAACTGGTACTTATTTTATCGGCCTCGAAAAGATGGACTGCAGAGTCTACCTCGGCGGAATTTGAACTCAGAACGTAAACACGCATGAAATGCCGCTAAACATTGCGTTCGGCGTGCTAAAGATTCCCCCAGTTCGCCGCCTTAAATTAGCATAATGATAGTAATTTTTGTCATAATTATTATCATATTAATTATAATAATAATTCTGCCGATACGAAATTAGGCATTTTCTTGCATAAAATTCCTTAGAACATGTCACATGATATTTGTATGCCCACCAGGCGATGTGGTCGCAACTAGCTTTTGATTAACCGTTGTAAATGCATTTAAAGTACCTCTAATCATTTACTATATTTCATACAACACACTTAATCAACTTTATCTCTAGAGACGTATACAACTATTTTCTAGGTATACAATTACAACTTCACTATTGTCAATTCAATTCCACGGCAGGTGTCTCCGTAGCTAATTTGACAGTAGACTTAATTTCATGTACAGCGACTCATTTAATTTTAGAGTGTAGATAACAGAGATTTGAGGAAAAGGTTTAGAATTGTCATTTAGAATTAGTTATAATTGAACAGACATTGTCTGTTATCAGTTTAATCCTTGAAAACCAGTGAGAAGTATGAATTCTGTTGTTCTATTCACCGTGAAATATTAATTCTAGGATTCAGCTGTCACCTGCGCATGAGTATGGCTTGGTAACTTGTACCATATTTTCGCTAATTATTTTTTGTGGTTCTTTAACTCACCTCTGTCTCCAATCTTTTCATATTGGTTTCAAATTTTGGCACAAGGCCAGCAATTTCGGGAATGAGTGAATCGATTACATCGACCCCAGTGCTCAACTTAATTTATCGGCCCCCGAAGTAGTGAAAGGCAAAGTCGACCTCGACGGAATTTGAATTCAGAACGTAAAGGTGTGCAAAATAACGTTAAGCATTCTGTCCGGCACGCTAAAGCTACTTACCACACAGCCACTCCAACAAATTATTCACTTCTCCCACTCTCTCAGTAATATATTCATTTCCCAGCCAAACAGCCCAGAAAATTCTTCAGCGCTGCCACTAGCTGGCGTGAAAGGAGTCCTTGTCACATTCTTTACATTATTTACATTTGACGGATATTTATCCTCATTTTGTTTGTTGTTAACACTCTGAGGACAAATATCCGTCGAATGTAAATAATGTAAATAAGGTACATAATCCCTCATCTCTCATGTATAGAACTGAACCCTTGTCACAACATTACCTGGACGACACACTGTGCTTGCTCATGACACAAGACGAGTGCACGTTGCCAGTAGTAGTAGTAGTAGTAGTAGTAGTAGTAGTAGTAGTAGTAGTGGTGGTGGTGGTGGTGGTGGTGGTGGTGGTGGTGGTGGTGGTGGTGGTGGTGGTGGTGGTGGTGGTTTTGCTCAGACTAGTGAATTTTGCTATCAATCAATTTATTGTAAAGTGCTAATTCTGAGTTTGTAATTTTTCATTTTCAAAAGTTTTGGCTCGTTTTTCGCTTCATTTTGGTTTTGTTTATTTATATATTAGTTCCATCCTCCAGATTATATTTCATCACAGGTAATGTCATGTTTATTTAATTATTCATGCAGTTTCCAAATTACATTTGCCATATTCCTAATTATTTCGCATCTGCTGGTTTTCTTTCAATTCTTTTCTCTTTCTTTTTTTTTTTTTTGTGTGTGTTTGTTTGTTTCACAATGAATGAGATTTTTGAGAAGATAAAGTTACAATCATTGTTTAGTTGAGTTTAAACAACTGAAATTATAAAATATAACTAACAACTGATATACCTGATATACCTGATATACCTGATATACCTGCATTGCTTAAACATACACACATGCATATAAGGCAAAGTTGGGAAAGATATATATATTTTTTTTTAATATCCGTCGGGCGAAATGCTTAGCGGTATTTTATCTGTCTTCACGCTCTGAGTTCAAATTCTCAGTGGTTTCATTTTGTTGTTGACATATACATGTTGGGAAGCTATCGTTCTTTAATATGTTGGCCTGGTAGTTTCTTATAGGTAAGCATTGATCTTGGGCTACTATGATAAACCCTTCTGTTTCTGATTTTAAGCCAGAAGCCATTAGCTTTTGATGAGTAAGGTCTTTGTCAACATCGGCATATTAGTTCTCTTTGGGTATTGGTCATTGAGACGTTTTTCTTGATCGGTGGATAACAGAAATGTTAGAATATTATCGACACGGAGGGGACACGAAATTGAAACAGATTAAGAATGGTCCACATATAAGAGAAAACAGAGTGATCATTACCTGGACGACACAGAGTGATCTTCAACAGAAAAAACGTGAATGGTGTAATACCCCACCCCACCCTACTCCACTACATCCAGCAACCTGACGACTAAAGACTAAAGATTTTGTATGCGGAAACTTAAGGACGCCTGTCGAATGTGTGTGTGTGTGTTTGTGTGTCTGTGTCTGTGTGTGTTCGCGTGTGTGTGTGTCCTTGTTTGTTCCCCACAACCGTTTGACAACTGATGTTGGGTTGTTTTAAGCCACCGTAGCTTAGACGCCCCCCACCAAAAAAAGATCGATTGATTGAGTACCAGAATTTTAAAACTATGTATTACGATCGATTTCTGTGTCTAAACCCTTCAAGATAGTGTTCCAGTATTGCCACAATCCAAATATTGAAACAAGTAAAACAAAAAGGCGATAAACGGACCCGAACTCAAAACGTGCAGACATGTAACTAAATACGTACCTACACATACACCATAATTGCTAGGCATACATTAACTTTGTTATTCTAAGAACGAAACCTTCTGAATCGATTATAAACTTTGAGTTTTCTAATAATGATTTTCTTTTTTCCTTCTGAAGCGACAACAAAAAAATACAAAATGGAAAACAGTTCTGTTTATTTGAATCATGGTATTCTAAAGTTGAAGAGAAAAAGCAGATATTTATTTTAGCATTTATATCACTTTTAAATCGACAAATGAATGTGACAGCTGTTTGAGTTTCTCAGTATAATAATAATATCCATGGGTTTCCATAAAATTTATATCATATTTCTTAACCGATAAAGAAAACAATATTTATATTTGACAATACACAGCTTTAAACTTTTATTTGTATTTTTTTATCTATTTATTTATTCATTTATTTCTACAATACATGTAGAAAATATATATAATATATAGTATATATATATATATATATATATATATATATATATATATATATATATATATATATAGTATATTTAATATAAATTATATATATATAGTATCTTTAATATATATATATTATATATATACATATATATATGTGCGTATAGATATACATACACACACACATATATATATAGACATATATACATACATACACATACACATATATACATACACGCATACACACATATATACATACACACACATATATATACATATATATATGTGTGTGTGTGTGTGTAAATATATATATATATATATATATATATATGTGCGTGTGTGTGTGCGTAAATATATGTCTATATTTCTATATTTACACACACACATATATATATATATATATATATATATATATGTACATACATATACATTTCCATATGTATGTATATAATGCTCATCATATTTTCACAATATATATTTCTATTATCTGTTTCTAATAATCTTTTTTTATTTTATTTTATTTATTGTTACTATTATTACTTTTCTGGGTGTCTTTTCTCTTTCTCTTTCCTTGCTCTCATACTGCAAACAGAAAACCTTAATAGTCTGTAAATCAATAGCGTCCACATTTTGTTATACATTAAATAAATACGTCATTTTTAACATTGATATTGCATTTCATATTAAAAATTTGCTTCGAATTTGATAAATCTTATCATTCAATTTCCAAATAATATAATGCTCTATTTTTTCCTCTTTTCTGTACGTGTTTTTGTCGACTGACTATGATTATTATTATTATTATTATTATTATTATTATTATTATTATTATTATTATTATTATTATTATTATTATTGTTATTATTATTACTATTAGTTCTATCGAACCACGTCAAATATAGATTACATAACGCTCTCCCAAAGGACATCCGAGAAAGCTATGAATACTTCCTATTAGTATTTCATTTGCTGTATATAGCCGTGAATGTAAATTTAGCAAAACATGAGACCTGACATAAGTAATATTTCTGAACGCAAATTAGGGAATACCATAACACGTTCAGAAGTTGATTCCCTCTCTAAAGACTGAATCTTTTGTAGTTTATCGAGGGAAATCAACGGAGTCAAGTTTTAACTATATCCAAACTATTTCCATTCAAGCAATTGAATTCGGTACCACAAATTAATGAACCATATCTCAGATTTCACATACTGCAGCTGCATAAAAATTCGTTGTTATTCCAAATACGTGGACCTATGCACAGTCAAGCGGACTGCGCTAAGTGGAATAATGCACATAATCTGCCCATAAAGATATACTATTGTTTGGCTACATCTTTTCTCTTTTATCTTTCATTTGTTTCATTGACTGTGGCCATGATGGGGCATCGCCTTGAAGAATTTTCTTGAGTGGACATTTTCTTGAATTGACTCCATTATTTATTGCATTGTTTTAAACCTGGTATTTATCCAGTTGGTATTTTTTGCCGAACCGCTAAGTTACGTGGGCATAAACACGCCAACACGATAGTCAAGTGGTGCTAGGTGACATACACAGACACAATGACACAGACACACACACACATACACGTAAATATACAGGGTTGGTCAAAAGTCACCTGACAGTAAATGAAAACCATGTAATTCCAAGATTTATTTATGTTTAACAACTGAATGAATTTAAGAAAAGCATCTAAATATGAAACATCATGAAAATTGTTCAAACTGAAGGTCTTCTTGAGCGACACATTTTTCCATTTGAGTCAATACAGAATTACATATAGTATTTACGGAATTTTGATTTACTGTCGGGTGACTTTTGGTCAAACCTGTATGTGCCTTCTTCGAGTATCAGGATGAAGTATGAGCTGAATGAATATGAATACTACATTCCACTCCATATTTGAAATAATTTATTCATTATGAATAACGTAATCAGTACACTAAACAAGGTGAGCACAATAGATGAAATGATATCAAAAACCGAATAACAGAAAACCATTCTATAATGTACACATTATAAAACATGAGTCTGTCCCCCACTATCGACTGACAACCGATGCTGACGTGTTTACGACCCCGTAATTAGCAGGTCGGCAAACGAGACCGATAGAATAAGTACTAGGCTTACAAAGAATAAGTGCTGGGGTCGATTCGTTCGAGTAAAAGGAGGTGCTCCAGCATGGCCACAGTCAAATCTGGCCAAATGTATTAAGAATGAATAAGTACGTAAATATAATTTTAAATTCTGAAGTTTATCAGTGCTGAAACAAAATTATGGACTATATATATATATATATATATATATATATATATCCAAAAGCAAGCAGAACGGTGGGTTCAGACGGTGCAACACGACGGCCTCTTCTTTGAATGCTTGGTTACTTTTATTGTAACTTGACGAATAAAGCAAATAAGTTACCATAATATTGCAAAACGGTTGACTAAACAATATATATAAATATAGATGCATGTATGTGTGTAAATGTTTGTGTGTTCGTGTATACATACATATATATATATATATATATATATATATATATATATATATATATATATATATATATATATATATATACATATATATATATATACATGCATAAATGTATATGTGTCCTTGTGTTTGTGCGTCTATATTCGTATTGCTTTATCACCCTTGAATTTTGTTTGGTTAAGCAGTGTTCTACAATGTTTGCCTCTCCCCAGTACTGCTATAATCTCGATTAATTAAGTATGCCAGAACTTACTTCAGTATCCACACAGGAAGGGACTTAGCACTGTTGCCTGTCAGAACATTATTCATGAATGCCAATCCTTTACGTTCACTTAACACAGGTTTGTACCTTTGATCCTTTCAGTCACCATATTCAATCGATGAAATCCATAAATAGCAACAAAAGGACGCCTGGAAATACAATTTGTATTCCATTGGAATGAGTTTACATCTATTCTAAAAGAATTCTAAGGCATCTTAAAATGTCTTCTTTAAAAGAATCTAGAAAAAAATGTATAAAAGAAAGGCTATTACGCAGGATTTATTTGTCGTCTGTTTTTCTCCGTTTTGTACCTTGCAGGTATTTACAGAATGAATCCATCGAAGTATTTTTCTAAGTTATTGAATTCCGTGTGAGTAAATTTCATTGAAAATCTTCATGTTTCTTCCTGCTGTGTAATAAAAATGCAACACAAAAAATAGAGGAGGAATACATACGTAAAATGCATGCATATATATATATATATATATATATATATATATATATATATATATGCATGTATGTATGTATGTACGTATGTATGTATGTATGTATGTATGAATGTATGTACACACACATATATATACATGCATATAGACATAGACATATACATAGATGCATATATAGATTATATGTGAGTGTATATATTTTTAACTGCACGCATACATAAAATTCATATATATATATATATATATGGATATATTCGCGTATTGTAGTATGTATTTTTGTCTGTGTTGTGTCTAAATATACATACGTTGTAAAGCACAACAGATTTCACATAGTGCATGCCATAAAACAGAAGGAGAACCAGAGACACGCAGTAAATAAATCATACATTGCGTACTTGAAGATGTTTCTTTCAAAAACTTGTACCTCTCGATATTTCATGTGCGTTATTTCATCTCTTATGGACTCATATAACTTTTATTGGCAGTTCAAGCCGCGTCTCTCAGAATTGTGACTGAGAAGGATATAGTATAGAATCATTGAACCTTGCACCACCTCAGCCCGAGTTAAAAATCAAATATCGATCAAACGTACACTTGGTTACTAATTTTCGCCACAGCGACGAAAGTTGTAATATTTGGCCATGCTTTAAGAAGAGAATGAACATGAACATTGCTAAGTCTTATAATAACATTCAACTCTTGTTTATTACTATAGTCTCCTTATACAGACCTCTAACTGGTCTTATCTTCCCCTATTCACATATTTTATATGCATAAAATATGTGTGTGTGTGCGTTTATGTATATATATATATATGTGTGTGTGTGTGTGTATACATATACATAGAGAGGTATCAACGGCAGTATTTTACATCGTATTTGTTTACAAAAGGAACTTACAGGATGTAAAATTATGTTTCTTCTTATTTCTCGGAAGAAAGAAATCTGTCCGAAACGTCGGATTTTCAACTAACCACGGCAAGCTCAGTGTACTCTTTATCTCGATTTTGCTATTTAAGATATATATATATATATATATATATATATATATATATATATATATATATATATATATATATATATACTCTTTACTCTTTTACTTGTTTCAGTCATTTGACTACGACCATGCAGGAGCACCACCTTTAGTCGAGCAAATCGACCCCAGGATATATTCTTTAAGTTTCTCAGTTTATATTCATATACCATTATAGAAGATCATAAGGCGGGGAGCTGGCAGAATGGTTAGCACGCCGAGCAAAATTCTTAGCAGCAAGTTTTCTCCAAATGTGTGGGGCTTTCCTTTACGTTTAGCGATCGTACACGAAAATTACAGAAGGTTTCCATAGATTTCCAGCAGCAGGAGTCAAGGGATATATGGACTCCGTTACTTTCTAACCGTAACAAATTCTTTACCACGTGAAAATATCGATCTAGGTGTCAACATGATTTATAGGTTTGCTTTCTCGATGTTCTTTCAATCATGACCGTTTCAAATTTCCATTGCTCGTTACCAAATTACAAATCATGCTATGAGGGTGTCTTTTAGTTCTGCTATGCAAGTTAAACCAAAACCTATTCATTAAATTCACTTCCGTTTTTTTTTTTTTGCCTTTGTTTAATTATTTATTTATTTATTTATTTATTTTGACAAACGACATTTCGCAAATAATTTTTCAAAGAATAAATACAAGAATTAAACTTGACAAAAACCAAATTATCATTTTAATATTAGATGAAGATATTTTCTTCTTTTCTTTTTTCAAGAAGCCAGTACCAATTCCAATCGATTTTATACAATGATGATAGAATGACATAATGCTTAAATGTTCATGAGTGATCCGGAAGGTGTCACCTCTGCACACTTGCTGGTAGTGAAGGTGTATGGATAGACAGATGGGTAACGTAACCCTGACTACACCAATACGTCAACAATCAGAACGCTGACAAGAATTGTTGCCACATTTTCAGGTACTGTTGATAATACCAATACTTCCAAAATATCTCTAATTTGAGAAAATTATCGTACGTCATAATACGATACATGAAATACATAATGTTCACAATGGATGTTCTAAGTATTATTTCTGGGCGTCAGAATGTGTGTGCGTGTGTGTGTGTGTGTGCGTGTGTGTGTGTGTGTGTGTGTGTGTGTGTGTGTGTGTGTGTGCATCTGTGTACCTATATATATATATATGTTCAAATTTAGGGAATGGAGGAGGTAAAATCCAGGGTGCATATGTTTCCTATCTTGCAGAACCGGTATTGTTTTTTTATACCTTCTCCGGACATCTCAAATCTTACTAACTACCTACACCTGGATCGTTGGATCTTACCTTTACACACAGACACACACACATATTATATTATATATATATATTTTCGCTCCTGAGCGTCTGCTAATACATTACATGCACCACGTCCTCGCGTTTTTGTCTTTTTTTTGTGTGTGTTTGTTCTTTTTGGAACATATATATAATAATAATAATAATAATAATAATAATAATAATAATAATAATAATAATCCTGTCTACTATAGGCACAAGGCCTGAAATCTTGGGGGAGGAGACTAATCGATTGCATCGACCCCAGTACTTAACTGGTAATTATTTAATCGACCCCGAAAGGTTGAAAGACAAAGTCAGCTGCGGCGAAATTTGAACCCAGAACGTAAAGACGGACGAAATATCGCTAAGCATTTTGCCCGGCGTGCTAACGATTCTGTCATTTCGCCGCCTTAATAATAATAATAATAATAATAATAATAATAATAATAATAATAATAATAATGATGATGATAAAAATAATAGTACGCTGTTAGCCAAATATAACAAGGAATGATGCTTGCTGACTATTACAATGTTACGCAATCAAGCAATCATAATTTATCTGTTTCTTGTCAATAAATTATACTTTATTGTCTGTAATATTCCAGTCTTATTTTAATGGCGCTTTTTTTTTCCTTTCTTCCTCACTGCAGTCGAGTAGAGCAGAACGAAAAAAGCACAGAGGGTTGCATATATGAATGTCTTTCTTCTCTCTAAGAGCTTTCTTTAATTAAATTAATTTGTACAAAGAGGATTCATCTCCTTATTTCCCACCTAGCATACAATAATAGATTTTCGTGTCTTATATTTATTCTTCTTTTGTTTTTCATTTGTTTTTGTTCCTATATTTAATCTAAATTTCTCGTTCATTTCTTTTTCTCGTTTACAAAATTATGAATCACAATGAATAATCTAATCTAAATACGAAGAGAAAAAAGAAATTATTGATTCATTTTCCCCCCTCTTTCTTTCTCAGTCCCTCTGAACGATTTCAGTCGATTTATAAAAGAGCAAATGTACTGTAATCCTTAACAGGTCGTTGGGTCATAAGCAGAGATTTTCTTCATTTTGTTTGTTTATTGTTGCTGTTGTTGTTGTGTTTGTTGTTGCTCTTGTTTCTCTGCCAATCAGACCGGAACGAGCAAACCCACGATCAAAGTGTATATAGCTAATCATAACCATTCACTCGTTTCTTCCAAACAACATTACTCAATGCATAATTTCTTTAAGACTATAATGTGAGATTTCTGCTTGATTCGGCTGCCAGCTTCAGCAGGTCGAGTGACAGAGTAACTCAATGGCTACGGCTTACTCGCTTGTCATTCGCATTCGAATATGATTTGGGAGCAGCAATCATCGTACATTCGCCCTTATCTAAGTTGCTCATTTTATCGCAAGTGGACAATTGCACCTTCACACTTTTGACCAGAGGAATATCATTCACGTGACACCTAAAAAAGGAATGACTTCCTCAAAAGTCAGGCTCAGTATATGCAAGTAGTAATAAATCTCTGAGCGAGTTATAAACAGTAGCTGCACGGACATCGTGAGCTATATCTTCAAGCAATGTGTTTTATATGCTGCTCATTCCTCCAATTAGGGTATTAATGGAAAGCAAGGCGCCGGACAAAATGCTTAGCGGCTTTTCGTCCGACTTTACGTTCTGAGTTCAAATACTGCGGGGGTGACTTTGCCTTTCATCCTTTCGGGCTCGATAAAATAAGTAACAGTTGAACTCGGGGATCGACGGAATGGACTTAGCACCTCCCCAGAAATTGCTGCTCGTTAACCTAAATTTGAAACCAAGTAATGTTAGGACACTGAGAGGGTTAATGTATTGTATTTTCTACTCTAGTAAGGAATGTGCTGAAAACAATCAATCGATAAATTTTGTACATATTTCGATAGTCCACTGCCATAACATGGATCATTAATGGAAAAAATAACCAATATACCATTAAAGTAAGCATAAACTCAATATGTCTTTTTCTCTTTTCTCTCTTTCCGTTTGCATCAAAATCTAAAAGCAAAGATTAAAAACAAAAACAATACAAAACGAATTTATTCATTAAACAAAAAATGGTTTTCAAAATTGAAAACTCGAACATGTTAATTGCAAGTTTCACAGAATTTGATTTATAATTCTGGATACTAAAAGAAAACTGGAAATTTACGAGCTTACTGATCGAATTAAGAAACTATGGCTTAGTAAAAGATAGATATATGTACTTAATGAAATAAACATTCTAAAATGAAAGAAAAACTAATGATTTGAACATCGGAGCCAATTTTATAAACAAGGCGCCGATCTTACAGAAATCTACTGAATCGTAAAATTAAACATTTTCCAAAATCTCTTTTCTATAATATATCAAACTTTCTCCTCTCTAACAGAGAAAAAAAAAGACATTTCTAAAAATAGAATTAATTAAAAGAAATGGCTGTTTCTAGATAAAAGTGAAATGTTCTACAATTCATAAATATATGTGTGTGTGTGTGTGTGTGTGTGTGTGTGTGTGTGTGTGTATACATGCGAGTTTGCGTGTGTGTACATGTGCATGCGTTAGTGTATGTATGCATATACGTACACACACATATATATCTATATATATATATATGTGTGTGTACATAGATTTGTTATATATATATATATATATATATATATATATATATACCTGTGTGTATGCATGCATGTACGTATGTATATATGTGTTATATATACAAATAAACATATATTTATTTAGATAGATAGATGTTAGTGTGTTCGCATATATATATATATATACACAGATATATATATATCTATATTATATATGTATATTGAGAAAGAATGAATGGGTGGAGAGAGAGAGCATATATGGCGGCATATATATAAGTGTATGTATTTTGTCCGTATGTACGTTCAGGTACCTTTGTATGAGTTCTATCAGTGTTTGTGTCAGTATGTGCGAATGTGTACGCATGCGCCTCTCTGTATTTGTATGTTTCTGTAAGTGTATGCGTCTTGATAATTCTTCAATAAAATCGCAACCAGCTCATTCGTTAATTTTACGCTGGTGTTTATTTCTGCTTGATTTCGCAGCCTTCACGCATGTCCACACACGCACAAATACAGTAATACCCCCTAATCACTCCAGATACACATAGAAACAGTATGTATAAACGTATGCATGTACATACATATCCCTATGTTTATATGTGTGTGTGTGTGTGTCGATGTCACTATGCGTGTGTTTCTGTTATGTGTTTGTGAGCGTACGAATCTGTGTGTTTAGTGTGCGTAGGTTTGTTTCGTATATGAGTATTTAATCTGATATATGTTCATGTTGCTGTATGCTCATACGTGTTTCAGTGTGTCTGATTACGCTTGAATATATATGTATGTCCGTACAGTTATATATATATATATATATATATATATATATATATATATATATATATATATATATATATATATTCTTACATATATGTACGTATATGTATGTGTGTGTGTGTGTGTGTGTGTGTGTGTGTGTGTGTGTGTGTGTGTGTGTGTGTGTGTGTTAGTGTGTGTGTGTATATACATATATAGATATGTATGTATGTACATGTATGTATGTATGTATGTATGTGTCCGAATTAAAGCGTTCTCTTTAGTATACATGCTTTCTGCTGTTTGAATATGTAGCTCTCAGATATACGCATTAACAAATCAAACAAGAGAAAAGACGGGAACGTGTAAAGCAATACCTTTTTTTCTTTGTTTGTTTGTTTATTTCTTATAAAATTGCTTTGCTTCCTAGTATCCATTTCTTCAGTTAAAGAGAGAAGCACGTGAAGATATGAAATACTCCCACTTTCTTTCTCATGTGGCTGAAAAACGGTATTTTTATACACTTAAACTTCAATATATTTAATACTTCAGATTTACTTATAAAACACGCCGGTTTCAGTTATGGGGCTCATCAGTAAAGAACAGTAGCTTGTCAATTTATCTTTACTAACATGTATTGCATTTAGTTTGTGTTCATTCTTAAACAGAGGCGCATGCATGGTTGTGTAGTTAAGAATGCCGCTTTGCAACAATGCGGTCTAGAGTGCCGACCCGCTCTATAGCACCTTCATTAATTTTATAGGTAATCAATTATAATATTCATTGCTGATATAGGTACAATGACCACGAATTTTTGAAAAGAGAAGAGACGTTGAAATCCCAAAATTCCAAATCAACAATTCTGAATAAGAATGTTGAGGGACGTGACTAAATACAGTAACACATTTTGTCTCTCGCTCAACCATTTCTGCCTTGCTACCAACATCATTAGGTAAGAACTAATTATCAAGTACATGTATACTTACACATACCTTCTTCATACAACCAATGCTACGTACTTTCAGACTTATATTAAAAAATACATTTACATTATACACATATATTATGGCGATCAATTTAAACGTCAATTATTTATTTTACCAAATTAACTTCTGATTACAAAAGGAAAAAAAATCTCTAAGTTTGGAAAACAAAATTTGATAGTTATTGCTGAATTATTGAAATTTCATTATAGATTTCATTGTTAGCTTCTTTTCAGAAATTCAATTTCTATTATTTATTATCGTCACTTGTAATATATATTTCTTCGTATATATTTCGTTTTGCAAATAACTGGAAATTAGGAAATTATTAACGTTTTTCAAGGCAAATTATGTATATTTATTTATTTAATTTATATCACAGCTGGTAAACATGAGCGTCGGGTTACGGTTAGAATTAGATACAAGTTTTAAATGTGCCAGTCATCGTTTACGGAATTTCATATTAAAATTCCATGAAATTATAAATTTGTATCCCTTTACATCTATAAAATGTAAGATTTCCCCGAGCAACAATTTGAAATGCGTCCAGTGTTGAGGTTTCGAAACGGGGTTTCAGACGTTTGATAGTGTATAGAGTTAGTCCCTAGACACTACCCCGATGTCTAATCTGGCGCAGGTTGATTTTACCTGCCAAAAGTTCTGGTTATGAATCAAGTCGTAGAAGTTAATCTTCAGTCTGTGGCATACAGGAAACAATGAAGGAGCCTCTATACTGCTTAAGTTAGCCGCAATATCTCACTCAACTCACACACACACACACACACACACACACACACACACACATATATATATATATATATATATATATATATATATATATATATATATATATATATATATATATAGTGAGGATTTGCAAAAAAACAAAAGATGAAGACGGGTGTATAAACAACAAACAGATGTATTAGTTTAACGCTCGGGAAGTGAGTAAGTCTTTTACGTTTCGAGCCTACGCTCCTCGGCAGAAAGGAACATAGAAATAAACATGGAGAGAAAATAGAAAAAGGTTTAGTGGCTAGCGATCTCTCATGGTGAATATATATATATATATATATATATATATATATATATATATATATATATATATATATATATATATATATATATATATATATATATATATATATATATATAAGATGGTATGGTCACGGCTGGAGTGCGTGCAGTCATGGGGCTGTTTTATCAGGCTTAACTAGGCGTTAAACAACAAGAACAGAAACAAAATGAATAGTTCTGTACATAGAATCAATGAAAAACATAAATCGGCCAACATCCAAGAATATATCTGAGAAAAAAAAATAGAAACGGAAAAATACAATTCTAAGTCCAGAACACAACTGAAATAGCAATGTGACGATGAAAGGAAACAGAGATAACTTCAAACGTGACAGAGTAAACACTACATAAAACATCAACAAAAACAACAACAACAATACAAATACAATTCAGTATTAAAGCAAATAAACACAGGAATAAAAAAGGAGAAAATAAACAAAGAGAAGCAAAGGAGTGGAAAATACTTGTATCCAACATAAACCATGAAACTAGAAATAAAATTAATTAGTAGAATTAACAACGACTATGCAAACACTACATCGTATATATGACACTTTGTGTTTGTTTGTATGTTTTTTATCAAAGTCAGTCATTAACACTAAAATACAAAGACAGGCAGGCAAACACGAAGTCATTGAGTATTCCACATAAACCCTAGCTTTGGATTCATTCTGTATCCAAACGTCAGAAAAATATCAAAAATATGTTCGACAACTGAGATATTTCTAACACTGATCAACATTTATATAGTCACTATCAAATACGAAAACTTTGGAAATTATATAGAAATATAGCAATTTTTTTTTTTAATTACAAAAATCTAATCGTAAAAGTAATAGATTATAAATGTCAATAAACATCTCAGTACATACTTTCAACTTCAATGGAATAATTTCTTCTCGGAACTATCATTTAAAGCATTGCTCTTTCCAAATTACAACATGTTTCTTTAACACTACACTCAGCAACCATATTGCTCAAAAACCTTATACAAACATTACATAACAAATTTGTCAGATATAATCCAACAGGCAACAATCTAAATTAGCAGCCACACCAGTGGTTCTTCTCAACGGGGGTCCGTATAAGATTTTGTGTTAAAAAATTATGAGCAATAAACTGGATATGCATCTGCAATAGACCAATCATTTTAACGATTTCTTTAAATACAGTTCCTTACAATATTTAAGAAGAAGAAGAAGAAGAAGAAGAAGAAGAAGAAGAAGAAGAAGAAGAAGAAGAAGAAGAAGAAGAAGAAGAAGAAGAAGAAGAAGAAGAACAACAACAACAACAACAACAACAACAACAACAACAAGATATGGAACCGGCATTTTCTTCAAATGTTTATTGCAAGATGCAGTGCAGTCTTCTCACCTACTTACATCAACAGAGACTTCCAAATCATACGCATATCCTGGTAGTAGACAATATCAAAGTTAGCGCATATTTCAACAATTTTCTAGAAGAAAAAGTAGCACAACTCCGATTTTCTTCAAATCATTTACAGTGATGTAGTTTTATATGCAAATCCACATCACTGAAAAAAATCGGTCACAGCAAATCAATATATATATATATATATAGATAGATAGATAGATACATACATACATACATACATACATACATATCTCTATATACATATATTTATACTATAAATATATGAATATATATATATATATATACATACTTGTGTGTGTGTGTGTGTGTGTGTGTGTGTGTGTGTGTGTGTGTGTGGATTGTACTGATGTACTTGCTTCTATGGAAACAAACGGCAAGTGCGTCATGCAGTATGTCGATAATGGTAAAAATAAGCAAAAATTTCAAAAGTCAAACATCTGAGTTTTTTTTATTAATAATTCTTGCAGAAAATCAGATTCTGTGAACGAAAAGAAAAAAACTAGCCATACTCCAAAGTAAAAACTAGAAGTATTAGTTTTTTCAGAGAATAATGAACACATTCAACTATTATACTTAACATCAACATATCAAATATGAGAAAGCACAAAAATACCCAAACTTGCAACATTACTACAAAATATACTGAAGACAGAGAAGGTGCTATAAAAATTGACTCTACTCTGGGAGTATTAACAGACTCTGCCATTGCCTATTGGAAAAAATAAACAAAAGTATAGAAACTGGATATGTTCCATAACCATGATTTGCAGCGGGCTCTACTGGTGGGGTCAGCTTCTTCATAAGGATGAAACAATCTAAAAATTATGAAATTATTATATATAATTATCTGCTGTACATAGATTCTATGTATATATATCAACTAATCAACCAAACAACAATGTACAAACTTGAAGACGACTCTGGTGATGAGAGGGACATAACTGTTTGTACCAGAAAGTTCGACTAAAATTTCATCAAGGCGATGCCCCAGCATGACCGCAGTCTAATGACTGAAACAGATAAAAAGATTTTAAAAAATAAAATACAAACAACGTAAAAGTCACGGATGGCAGGCCTTTGATTGTATGTTTGCTATGTCAGTAACGAAACAGGTCTGAGAAAGCAACGCAACAAATCAAACCCAGACGTATTATCATAATTCTGATTAACCTTCATTGACCCGGGACTAAACACTTCAGCAGCAACATCAACAACAAGCCTAGGGAGAGGACTTAATAGAAGAGAACAGAATTCTTCATAGTCAGACAACCATATTACATAGCGTATATTAAACGATGGTTAGCTGTGAAACGCTATATGGATTTCAACTCATCAAGAGAATACTATAATATATGGAACACTGGATGTGTGAAACAGCTAAACGTTAGACTATTGATCTGCTCGATCAGAACTATCCCGATCACTACTAAAAGAAACTAATCTGTTTGGAAAGATATTCCACGCCAACGAATTTGATGATTTTCAAATGAGAGTTGGAATCATCAAAGCCCGGTTATGGTCTTTGCATTTTCTTTCATTTCGACTTTTAATTCCCAACATTCATTCGCAGTAACACTAAATATGCTTGAATTTACCAAACTTATTAATTTACACGCTATATGGTTTCTTTGGTGAAGCTTTCATGTACATCCAGCATTGTATGTCTAATGGAATGTAATATTCAGTATAGTGCAGCGATAACTAAAGACTATATAAAAATACTGCGGCATATCGCATGATTATATTACATTCAAAATGATGATCTTCCATAACTAAATTCTCTGCTTACCTTTCT
The DNA here is from genome assembly GCF_046866305.1 of Octopus bimaculoides. NCBI lineage: Eukaryota > Metazoa > Mollusca > Cephalopoda > Octopoda > Octopodidae > Octopus > Octopus bimaculoides. The sequence goes on from NC_142947.1 coordinate 4,462,574, forward strand.
CTTTTCTCTTTTCGCTTTTCACTTGGGCTCCTAGGCCAGAGTTTCTTTTCCCAGGCATTAAAATTAAACAACTTTAGCAGGATTCGAAAATGTTGATTTCATGCTTTGTTTTTTTGTTTTTTTTTTCAAATAATTTTTCTTCTCAGATGCAAATCATAAGCTATTATTATATACTACTTGTTTGGTTTTGTTTTCTAATTTACAAGTAGTTATATTATCTCTGAATGCTAATTGTTTCAAAACTAATACACACTTCCATCCATATATATCATCCGTATGTGTGTGTGTGTGTGTATATATATGTGTGTGTGTGTGTGTGTGTGTGTGTGTGTGTGACTACGTGTTTATGTGTTCGTATGTTTGTGTGTCCGCGTGAATTTATATATATATATATACGAACACACAAAACACACACTCACACGCACACGCGCGCGCACACACACACACACACACATACACACACATATGTATATATGTGTGTGTGTTTGTGTGTGTATGTTTGTTTGTGTGTGTGTGTGTGTGTGTGTGTGTGTGTGTGTGTGTGTGTGTGTGTGTGTGTGTGTGTGTGTGTAGCGGTATGATGTATTTCAGCTCTGGAGGCAGGAACGTATTCTGTCGAAGTAAGTAATCTCTGATTAGTTAAGAGGAAGAGAAAAAGAAAAATTAACAAAAGCAGAAATATTAGTAATCAGAAAATATTAGTAATCAGAAAATATTAGTAATCAGAAAATATTAGTAATCAGAAAATGCCTGCGTTTAAAAAATGTGACCAGTCTCACACTTTGTATGTTTTATTAAATTTCTGAATAAAATGTTGGTTAATTTAGAATTATTGTTGTATAAGTAATAATCAAATAAGAAAAACAACAACAAAGAAAGAAATTAATATACTAATTAGTTTATTTTCCATAAATATAGAGTAAAGCGTATCGTCTTTAATTAGCAGTAAGATTAAATTACTGGAAATGAAATATATATATATATAAATATGTATGTATCCTTTCTACTACAGACACAATGCCTGAAATAATAATTTCGGGAGAGAAGGTAGTCGATTAGATCGACTCTAGTATATATCTGGTACTTAATTTATCGACTCCGAATAAAAGAATGGCAAAGTCGACCTCGGTGGAATTTGAACTCAGAACGTAAACACAGACGAAATACCGCTAAGCATTTCGCCCGGCGTGCTAACGTTTCGGCTAGCTTGCCTATGTGTATAGATTTGGTGAAATAATTTGAGAAAAGCAGTAAACATTTGATATCTCTCCCTCTCTCTCTCTCTCTCTCTCTCTCTCTCTCTCTCTCTCTCTCTCTCTCTCTCTCTCTCTCCCTCATTCTCTCTACCTATTTATCTCCTTCCAGGGGCTTATTCTACGAAATCTTACATTTCTACTGCACGTCACAGTAAAACAAAATGCTTTCACTCAACTTACATCACATGATGACAACTATTTCCATTGGAGTTACTTTTACATCGAGTGGAAGGGTTTTCATGAATGTTTCTGTTTTGTCTCCCCTTTCATTTTTTCAAATAAGTTACTGAAATCTACTATAAAATGATTATGTCACTTCTTTAAATTTTTCCAATATAAATTCTTAAGTTTTGGGGCTGCAATCTATCCAGTATATTTTACTGTTTATACAAAGCGACGAGATAAACGACGCCAAAATTCAATTTGTGCTACTTATCAATTCCAGTCATATAGGCACTGATAACTTACTTCAATCGAGCAATTTCTTGTTACAGATTTATTACAGTCGATTATTTTCGTTGAAGTGAAAATAAACAAAACTACAAACAAAAACAAAAACATCAAGAAATTGAAGTGTTATTTCTGTTTTGTTTATTTATTTCATTTTATTTTTATTTATATATTTAGTTATTTATTTTTTGGCAGCTGTGTTTATCGTTAAAAATATATTTTCTTAGCTGAAATATCACAAATAATATTAGTTTCCTTTGACTATGAACGAGACCAATCAGACTTTTTTTATAACACAGACACACAGATTATACAGCTGATTGAACCCGTTCCATTATATAAAGGGAGTTAAATGAGGAAATATGAAGTCGAACGCGAAGTATTCGAACGCAAAACCGAGACATTGAAATAATATCGTTTTCACAGAGCCCAATTCATATGCGCAATTATACAAGTTCACACCCTCAAACATATATACAGACATATATAATATGTATAAAGAAAAGGCGTTCTTTTTGTTAGCGTTTATAAACTGGTGAATGTTCAGATGTTCAATTCCATGCTGCATATGTGTGTGTATGCAGCAACGTATGCATATGATGCATGTTTCTGCAGTGTTTTGTTCACCTTGAAGATGGTAAATACATGGAATCATATTCCCAATAAACGTTCGGACATGTCATCAGCCAATAATAATTCCTCTGTATTTCAGAATGACAAAGAGGAAAGCAAGACTGCCCCAGGGAGAGTGCATGTGTTTGTGTGTGTGTGTGTGTGTGTGTGTGTGTGTGTGTTTGCCTATGTGTATTAGGGAATAGATTTGTGTGTGTGTGTGTGTGTTTCCAATAAACAAACTGAATAGTATTGATGTGAAGTGTATATACACACGAACATATTTATCAATACACGCATAAACACTAACAAAAATGTATAAACATACACACAAACACACATGTAAATTCTTCCCTACAGACATATGCACAGATATGTTTTTCTGTCTGTATACGTATATATGTGTATGTATATATATATATATTTATATATACATATATATATTTGCTTATACAGTCATATATATGTGAATATATGTATATATACATACACATACACACACATATATATGCATATACAGGCATACATACGTTCATATATGTATGCATGTATGTATGTATATATATATATATATATATATATATATATATATATATATATATATATATATATACAAGATATATATATACACAAGATATATATATACACAAGATATATATATACAATATACATATAAATATTCCTGATCTGGTCTCCTTTATCCATCTTTACCCGATGTTCAAACCTCCATAACTTCAACAACATCAGTTTTAACATCTGAAAAAAGCTAAATGGCTACACATTTATTCGTCTTTTATGACCAGTTCCATCGCACTTTCCCATAAAACATTACTTGTAATTGCTTGCCTCAAACGCTAAATAGCGTGTGACCATATTTCACGTGGCGAAAACCTCTTGATTAATGGCTCGAGAAATAAAAACACCGAACGCCTCTTACTACTACTACTACTACTACTACTACTATTACTACTACTATTACTACTTTGTGTCAACAGTTATTAATTATACTCGATTAGTCACTTTAAGAAGCGGTTAGATAATAAATTATAATTACTATAACTATTTTTTTGTTTTTTGCGAATTTTCGGGGTTTTTTTAGGTGTGTTGGTTTTGTGATGTTTGTTCCTTTAAATCACTTTTCCTTGACTGTTTAACATCTTTGCACACACACATACACACACACACACACAACAAACACAAACTCACATACAACCCACACACACGTACAAACATATATATATATATATATATGTATGTATGTGTGTATATAGACATATTCCAAGGGGCGACAAGTTCAAAAAGGAGCTATGGCCGGCCACTTAAAATATTCAAAGTGAATAATAAAATACTGAAGTCCCGATTAGCCATAAGCAAAATATATTTTATTAGGCTAATAATAATGGATTAAATACTGCATGTCGCTGTGTGGTAAGAAGTTTGCTTGCCAACCACAATGTTCCAGGTTCAGTCTCACTACAGGGTACTTTGGGCAAGTGTCTTCTACTGTATATTCGGGAAGAAAAAAGGCTTGTGAGAGGATTTGCTACATGGAGACTGTATGAAGACCGTCGTATATATAAATATGTGTGCGTGTGTGTGTGTGTGTCAGTCTTTGCCCTCTCACCACTATCGCTTGACAACCAGTGTTGGTGTGTTTATGTCCCCGTAACTTGGCTGTTCGACAAAAGGTAACCAATAGAATAAGTAACGAGATTAAACAAAATAAGTATTCGGGTCGATTCATTCGACCAAAACGTCTTCAAGGGTCTGCCCCAGCATGGCCACAGTTTGATCACTGAAGCAAACAAACGAAAAAAGATATATGTTTGTGTGCATGTCTATGATTAAGTCTTTCTTCAGATGAACCAAGGTTTCACCGGACGAAGAGTGCCTACGGTCACATAGACCTCTCTTGCTATATATTTTAGATAATATTTTAATGTTTTATACCGTTTATACACTCAGTAGAGCAACGTAAGGGTACTTTTGGCTACCTAAATCGGAGAGGTTTCATTTTGAAACGAACTTTATCTAGGGTCATGTAATATTATGTGTCTAATTTTCTAATGTCGCAAGTGAGATTTACCGTAGCTTCAGTTACTATTTGTAGCATGTTAAGCGGCCAGGTAGAATCTGCCGTGTTGGTTCGAAAGAAAATATATCCGTAAGCCAAGGAAGCAATTCGTACAGCCTGCAAAATGTTATGTAATAGTTGAGAGTTTGACGAAACAGTTATTATAAAGAAGCGAGAAGACGAGCTTCTTATTGTTCTGGTGAAACTATTACGTAATTTCTAATGCAGTTTCCATGTATATTGGTAAGTGTGCAATGCCTGTGAATAAACCGAGTTATATAAATTGTTAAATATTTCACTGAAAGAGAAAGGTAAGAGAGAGACAGGGAGAATAGAAGAGAGAGAGAAAGAAATGAAAAAAGAGAAAATAGTGAGGAACAATGCACACATACATATATGTATATATATATATATATATATATATATAAACACACATATATATATATAAATATATATATAAACGCACACACACACACACACATATATATATACATACAAAAGTATATATATAAATACTTATATATATATGTATATATATATATATATATATATATATAATATATATATATATATATATATATATATATATATATATATATATATATATATATATATATATATATGTATTTATAAATATATATATATACAAACACATCTATATATGTATTTATATATATGTAAATACATGCATGCATTCACATCTATGAATATGTATGTATACATGTATATATATGTATATATATATATACATATATGTGTGTGTGTGTATGTATATATATAAATAATATATATATATATATATATATATATACATATATATATATATATATATATATATATATATATATATATATGTATATACATACATTTATATATTAATATATATATATATGCTTACATAAATATATGCATGTATGTATGTATGTATGTATGTAAACACTGATGCTTAAAATGTGCACCAAAGCACACTGGTGTCATACAACATGAACTAGCTGCACTAGTAATCAAATATGCATTTTTTTTTTTTAGCTGTGAAAGATACAAACTGAAATTCGATATTTCATTTATAAAAGAATTAAGTAAAATTATAATCTCTGTAGTGCAAATTATTCTATTCTACAATATATATCGCTTTTTCCCCTTTTTACTTAACTCTTTTAAAATTTATGCAAAAGATACAACACAAAATATGTTTAGAATATAGTTGAAGGACCGGTGTATAACATTATTTAATTTACCGTATCATGTGTTATGTAATTATCACCACTTGATTACTGTTAAACTCTGCATTTCAAGTATTATGTAATGTAAAAGATAATGTAGTTAGTCCCACATTGTGCGCCCTATCAGGAGGTTTGTTTCATTTTTCTTTTATTAATTTAAAAGAATTTGAATTAATAAAATAATCGATAGATTGACTAACATAAATGACTCACTGAAAATTTAGCTACACTTCTTTACGTTCTGTTTTCGAATCCTGCTGAGGTAATCGTTGCTTCCATTGCTCCGTGATCGATGAAATTAGCACAGGTAATGAATGGACGCAAGGCCATCTTAAGCGATTAAATTCTTCCCATACAAAAACTGAGGCCTTGTATCTGTGTTAGAGGTTGATATATATCATAATTTCCCCGTTAGTTTAGATTTATATTCCCACTTATATCGATTTTTAGACACGGTGAAATAAATATTACTCCAATGATGCAAATGTGATCATCTTAGTCGAATAATCTGCCTCCTGGATTATCGGGGATTTCTCGCTGCGTTATCAGTTATTATTTTACAATTAGGCGTTCGTTTACAGCTGTTAGAATTAAATACACGATATTGTCTTTATCCAATCAGATGATGATTTCCAGCGGAATCAAAATCCTTGTCATCGCGTTCTCAACGCATCTATTCGTTGTGACTTAATACTCATAATGCCTTTACAATGAAACTTGATACGATTTTCATATCTCAATGTTATAAAATTCCTTAGGAGTTACGGATGTGCAAATTGTTTTATATTTTGTTGCCAGTCAAAGAAAGTACAAGTCATATCCAGCCGCCTCGTTAAGGTTCTTTTTATAGTTTAATCAGAGAATAAAAGCAGCACTTCTGGTCCTTGCAGCATATGCAAGACAAAGGGAGACAAAGGTATGCGGGGAAGTAACCATTTCAAATGTCCACCCTTGTTCCGTCGTATTTTGCAAACAGATTTCGTCTGAGAAATACTTTAAGACGGGGGACACGTGCCTGCCACGGAATACTCAGCCTCCGACACTTTAATTTGATGCGAAGGAATTCAGCTAATCGAATAACCGAATTCTAATCTTCGACAACGACGGAGGATCCACAATGCCAGAACGAGAATGGACTTTACGATGAAAACATCATTCTCCAAATATTGTACTGGAAATATGTAAAGACTTCTTATGAAGGATGTTTAAACTAAGACACTACTGTTCATTAACTATATGTTGTTAACCATTGTTCACCGACTTTAGAAGGCTTCTTGCCTATTGATCTGTAAACATATATCATTGTGTCACATTACATTCATTAAATATTTGGAACAATGCAAAAATAATCCTGTATATGAAAGCCTGTCCGCCCATTGTTGATTCTTTGTTATCAAGGACAGCAGTGGTTCAAACTAAGGATCTGAAGCCATTAAAGTTCATTACTTGAGGAAGCGTGCTTCCATTTGGCTATTCATGTTTTCCTGGTAATATATAGATTAAAGTTTCATTGTGGCAGAGTTTAGTAGTTAATAGTTAACATCGTACAACGGGAGTCGTTACTACAAAAGATTAGATAACTTTCTCTTTAGAAAAGCCAATTTAGAGCTTTAGAGAAACAAACCTGTATATACATACATACATACATACATACATACATACATACATACATATATATATATATATATATATATATATATATATATATATATATATACAGATAGATAGATAGATAGATAGATAGATAGATAGATAGATAGATAGATAGATAGATAGATTGATTGATTGATAGATATATGCATCTCTCTGTCGCTTTATCTAGGTCCCTCCTTCTCTGTCTCTCAAATATATATATGTGTGTGTCTATGTGTGTATGTATGTATAATCTAATACATGAAATACATTATATGTAAGCATATTTCAAATTATATCTGTTATGTATAAATGTCTGTAAATGCATGCATATATTCATCTGCTAGTGCTAGCAACTAAATCCTCCTCAAACCACTTCTCGTTATATATAAGGAATATTAAAGAATTAAGGAAAGAAGACATTGCATCATGTGATCATATATGTTATTATTAAAAAGAGAGGAGATGGTCATGGCTGGAATGCATTGTGCATAGATTTTCTAAACGGTAATCAGTGCCGTGTTAATATTGGGGCGTGATGCTAAATAACAAGCAGTAGCTGCACTACATATCGTCCGAGAAAGGCACATCAATTCGACTTTACTCCGTATTTTGTGCACGCGAACGGATTGCCAATCCTCGCTTGCGATAAATCAATAAACTTCTTTTAAAAATGAAATAATAATAATAATAATAATAATAATAATAATAATAATAATAATAATAATAATAATAATAATAATAATTATGCAAAACAAAAGTCAAACATAAAATAATAATAATAATAATAATAATAATAATAATAATAATAATGGTTGTGTTTATTTATTTATTATTTATATTTATTTAACTGCCAGAAAATTAATCTTAACTGCTTTCAAAACTTGGTTCTCGCTGTCGAGCTACTCTATGCTAATTAATTTAAAATTAAGAAATTGGACTTAATTCGCTTACTGTACATCAAATTATAATAATTTGGAATACACAGCAGTAATAATATAGAAACACGTCATTCTAATCAACAGTTAAGTGTTAATGTAGTACGCCAAGTAATTTAAATTCATTAGAATTAATTAAGAATTGAATGTGCCTACATTCAAATTTTATTAAATTCTAATTAATTAAAATTTCAGAGTTGTCTGCCCCTGCCTATCTTGATTAGAAATAAGCATTAAGCTAATGTGTTTTATTTCGTGTACTTTCATGCCGGTGAAGTTTTGATTAATTAAAAAAGACAAACTGGCTCACGCCATTAAGTTATGTACAGGTCCACTTCACTGTTGGTTTATTATTATTATTATTATTATTATTATTATCATTATTATTATTATTATTATTAGTCGGCCGATAGATAGAAAACATCGTAAAAGGCCATGTAAAATTACACTCTTCAATGCAGTAAAAGCGGATTAGTAGTAGTAGTAGTAGTAGTAGTAGTAGTAGTAGTAGTAGTAGTGGTGGTGGTGATGGTGGTGATGGGGGGGGGGGGGTGAGTTTGTTGTTGATGTTGCTGTTGCTTGTTGTTGCAGCGTTTTGGTAAAGACAATAGAATCGAGAACCTGTAAATAGAAGCAAGACCGAACAACGGAAGCAGCACATAAACTACCGGAAGCAGTTCATCATCACATAACGGAAACTGTGTATAACATAATGGAAGCAGATGATAGCTAATGGATAATGAGGATTTCTAAATATCGCTTTCTATCAATGGTATATGACCACAAATGGCGAGGGGTTGAATGGGTGGAAGATTGTCGTTAATTTGACGCCAGTACTCGCTACATTCTTTAATATTATCAACTGCGGAAGGATGACAGGCAAAACCGACATTGACGGCATTTCAACTTATTCAAAAGCTTCACCGATTCTGCCAACACGTCTTCCTTACATTTCTTAATTTGGTAAAATAAGAGAGCGCTAAAGGGGCAGAATCGCTAGGGCGTCGACCTAAGTGCATCCACCTTCTACACGTTTTATTCAGTGGACTGTGACAATGCAGTGGCACCGCTTTGACGGGTTTTAGTCGAATAAATCGTAATGATTTGTTTTGTTTGTTGATTTTAAGTGTGGTATTGTGTTGGGGCATAATTATTGCGGCTTTTTTTCAACAAAGTTTATTCAACAAAAACAATAACAGTATTTAACAAAAACCTCTTTAAATGACGGATTGACCGTCTGCCAAGCAAACTGGAAGCAGTAATTGAAGTAGATGGTGAATATGCTCCGGAATAATCATTTAAAGATGTTTTTGTTATATATTGTTATTGTTTCTGTTGAATAAAATTTGTTGAAAAAAAGCCGCAATAATTATGCACCAACCCAATATTATTCTATCGGTCTCGCTAAGGTTCGAGAACGCAAACAAAGCGATACCGGTTTGTCAAGCGGTGGATGAGGAATGACAAACACCGACACAAGGACATTCGAGCTCACACACACACACACACACACACACACACACACACACACACACACCCATACACACCCATACCGCCTCCACCCACATACACACATACATATATATATATACATATATATATATATATATATATATATATATATATATATATATATATATATATATATATATATATATATGTACATATATATATATATATACATATATGTATATATATATATTATATATACAGACACATATGTGTGTGCGCATGTGTGCATATAGATGTATACATTACATACGTTTGTATGCATATGTATGTGCATGAATCTGTAGATATATATGTGTGTGTGTGTTTATGTGTGTACGTGTGATAAATCAACTACTACGTAGAATTAATAATCCGGCAGATTTTCAACGAGTGAACCGAGAGACGACATAGCAGAGCTATTATTAATTCTCAGGGATTCTCCTCTTTCCAAGAATTATTTGTTCGCCCGGCCGACCAGAAACAATTTTGAGTTATGGGTAATGCTTTAAGATATAGCATCATTTAACTCACTTTCACTAGTTCCATCCAGTGAGCTACGGCCATTCGGGAGCACATTCCATTTACATGTATCTACATCGTAGGCATTGCCTGACACTTGACTTGGAATCTTACACGACTGGTCATTGCCGGAAGTCTTTTATCATAGAACTGCCTTTTCACAGCTGACCTGGAGCTAAACTACAAGAATAAATACAAGGCGTTTCCAAGAAATAACCGTTTCCAAGAAATAACGCTTAATTTTCCCTTAAAGGCCTACCCTAGTGTTTCGAAAACGGTATCCAAGACTTCACTCTGCTATCGTAATATTAGATACATAATGACTGAGAAACAAATTTACCGAGACAGTCATGACTGGAGCGCGTCAGAGCATAAGGCTTGTTGAAGGACGGTTAGACAGCCACAATCTCATCAACAGCAGCAGCGGCAGCAGCAGCAATAGCAACGAGAACAACAACAACAACAACGGCAAATTCTAGAACAGAGTAATACAATTCGAATCCTCAAAACTTGTAATTCTCAATTGACTGACCAACGAGAAAGCCTCTCTATGTTACCTGCTAGACACAGGATATTTTTGTTCTCGTTGTTATCACAAAGTACCCAAGCTGGAGCAGAATTACCATCAAAGGCATTCCTGTCGTGACCATCCTTTATTAAATCCTCATCTTCATGAAAGTCCGTACCACTTCATCCAACATGTTCTTTTCTGAGACGCCAGAATCATTTTTGAGAGAGAATGAGAAAGAGAGCGATTTCACTGCTAATTCTATCAGATCAGGCCACGACATACAAGTTCCCTCGATGATGTATATTGCAATGTATTGTTATTGAGAGATCAATGTATCAATATTAGTTTACTGCTCTGGCTCTAATCAATAATCTGAAAAATCATGAACCTGATAAAACAAATGGTGATCTTCGCGGGTAACAATTTATCACGAACAGAGAAATGCATTTGGAAAATTAAACGATCGCATTCGGCGCTAAACATCAGTGTCCTATACTGAACTTAAACATGATTTATTAATCCAATTAAGGACACGCAAAATTAGTAATAAAGAGAGGAGGCGAAGGGGGACAAACTCTTGTAACAATAGAAGGATGGAAGCGTTTGGAAGACATTATGAGGGCTCGTCTGGTGTTCTGACCTGTCATATGATTTAGCCTGAGTTATTTCAAATTTTACACGGTAACAGACTTGCTCAATGATACGTGTGATCATAAAACTACGATTTCTTGTTTGCAAGGGAACATCGTCATTCTTCGACCGCATTTTCCACCTGTTGTAAATAAAAGAGAGAGATGTCTGAGAGATGTAGAAAACAATATGACAAGGAGTCTCTCATTGTAGGGCTGAGAGAAAAGTGCACTCATTGGAAATTGTGGAAGAAGGGCTTGCACAGTATAGAGCTTTATCAAATGCACAGAATACTCTGGCATCAGCCCTGCATTTAATCGATAACAGATATTGAGGATTCAAAAACTTTGGTAGCCCTATAGAATTTTAAATGTCTGGTATTTGGAGACAGATTCTGAAATTTCCTTTCAGCTAATACTAGCAAACTCTCGTCACTTTCGTATCGAATTGTGAATATATATATATATATATATATATATATATATATATATATATATATATATATATATATATATATATATATATATATATATATATATATATATATATATATATATATACATATACTTTTATTATAATACTTTCATGTATTGATGCCAGTGTTTATAAGATTAAATTTACCAAAACTGATATTAGTAGATGAGACACCTACCGTTTTTGTTAGTCGAAACCATTTTCCTTTTTCTCTCCTGGCGCACTAAATGCACCTCTTTACTTCGTCTACACTACCGATAGGTGTATTCTGGGTCTCTTGATTCTTTCTTCCTTTTGTCAGGGAGAAATTCATTAAATTTTGTTTCCTTTATGAAGCTATTGATTAGTAGATTTATTAATTGCGTTATTAAAATTTGTTATTTTATTGATTTTATGTTGTTCTTCTTTGATTAAGTATTGATAGTTTCTTGTGCTTCTGAGATGGTTTGAATACACAGCAGCGTGTCTTCAAATTTTTGAATATTGAAAAATCATCCATGATTAATCCATCTTGTAGTAATGTTATAGTAACCTTCGATCTCTAATATTGAAATACTTTTGCGTGTTTTAATTTATTTTCTTCTGAGAATATTGTGCTAAAGAATAACATTAGTTTAACAACAAGAACAATAATAATTACGAGGAGGAAAAGATGACGACAACGACGCCAGCAACTAGAACAACAATGAAGAAGAAGAAGAAGAAGAAGAAGAAGAAGAAGAAGAAGAAGAAGAAGAAGAAGAAGAAGAAGAAGAAGAAGAAGAAGAAGAAGAAGAAGAAGAAGAAGAAGAAGAAGAAGAAGAAGAAGAAGAAGAAGAGGGGTGGATTTATAGTAATGGGCAACACTAATTTATTACTTCACTTCCCCAAAAGTAACCCATTAACGTTGATCAAATAATTACGAAAAATAAATAAATAAAGCGATTGACGATTATATTGAGGGAGACTTGTGTAAGTATTGTATTAACATATTATCGAAATTTTATTTCAATAAGTCATACATTGTTAATGTCCTTATTCACTGTAGACTGACACACGCCAGACCTTACACCAAGCAAATAAGACCCAAAGGGATAAAATGGCTGGCACTACTGATGAAAACCATGCGTTGCACCCACGAAGATAAACGGGAGATGCACACTTTGAGTTTAATTTCTCAGCGTTAAAAAGCAAATAGACCCGTTACCTAATAAATATGATGAACTCCAAAATGAATGTAGAGAATATTTCTCCTCAAGTCAAACAAATGTAAAAAGCATAAAAAAAAACAGAGATAAACAAAAAGAAATATGCGTTTTAATACTTTGCAGATATGTTACAACTACATTCGACTCAAACAACGAAAATTCCACAGGAAAGACGAGTGATATTTGGAGAGAAAATAACCTTACTTTTAGAAGTAACTTTGGTTCCCTACAGGCTGGCTTCTTCAAAATGAGATGTTCTTCAAATCAAAGAATATCGGACATACAAACAGAAGACTAAATACATAATGGATATATAAATGGTGATTAAAAAAGTCAAGCAGACATGGAAGATTATAAAACCAACGATGTTTAATACTGCATATTCAAAGACTTAAAACAAATTTGATAGCAAAAGATAAATGTCGGCATGGAATAAAGAAACACACATTTAGACGAACAGAACTGCGTAGGCTAGAATGAGTGTAAATATCAAGTATTGACGACTCAGGTCATTTCAAAAGACAATAAAGGGATAATCGATGATGTGAGTGTGGCAGTGATTGATTATTGGAAAAAAAAACTTGTAATAATAGTTTTAACATGTAAAATATGTGGGTTAAAATGAAAATTAATTTTCATAATTCAGGCGTGGGCAGAGATGTGTGGTTAAGACGCTCGTTCTGCAAACCACAAGGTTTCGGGTTCAGCCTCAGTGTGTCGAACCTTAAGCAAGTATCAATGTACCCCTTTCCCCGAAATTGCTGGCCTTGTGCCAAGATTTGTCTATCTCTCTCCCTCTCTTGTTCTTCATCTTTTCTGTTTTTCTCTCCCACCCTTTCCCTATTCTTCTCTCCCCTTCACCGTTCCCTCTCTCTCTCACTCTTCCTCCTTGACTCTCTCGTCGCTGACACGTGACGAAAGGGAATCTATCTTTCTGTCCATTTCTTTCCTAAAGACAAGACGTGCTTTTTTTGCTGTCTCCTCTCATGGCCCGCCCTCCTAGCGTTCATAATAATTTTTCTATCGTCTTCGCTCAACAACCCTCACCGTTTTCTTGCCTTGTTCTCACTGTTCTGTTCATGATACCACTTTCACTCTCCGCAAAAAAATCCCAGTGGTGGTACTCCAGCATGACCGCAGCTTTGCAACTGAAACATTTTTTTTTTAAATTTAAAATATTTTATATATGTGTGTGTGTGTATCTGAGATCGTGTGCTGAAACAAAGAACAATTACAACGTGGAAGATGTTTAGAAACCATTTAAGAACACA